>NC_057407.1:46461738-46761738 GCF_019320065.1 Cervus canadensis
TTACACTGTTCGGTGGGAACGCAAACTAGTACAGCCGCTATGGAGAACAGTGTGGAGATTCCTTAAAAACCTGGAAATAGAACTGCCATATGACCCAGCAATCCCACTTCTGGGCATACACACTGAGGAAACCAGATCTGAAAGAGACACATGCACCCCAATGTTCATCGCAGCACTGTTTATAATAGCCAGGACATGGAAGCAACCTAGATGCCCATCAGCAGATGAATGGATAGGAAGCTGTGGTACATATACACCATGGAATTTTACTCAGCCGTCAAAACGAATTCATTTGAACCAGTCCTAATGAGATGGATGAAACTGGAGCCCCTTATACAGAGTGAAGTAAGCCAGAAAGATAAAGAACATTACAGCATACTAACACATATATATGGAATTTAGAAAGATGTAACGATAACCCTATATGCAAAACAGAAAAAGAGACACAGAAATACAGAACAGACTTTTGAACTCTGTGGGAGAAGGTGAGGGTGGGATGTTTCAAAAGAACAGCATGTATACTATCTATGGTGAAACAGATCACCAGCCCAGTTGGGATGCATGAGAAGTGGCGTCCCGACTGGTGCTGGGAAGACCCAGAGGAATCGGGTGGAGAGGGAGATGGGAGGGGGGATCGGGATGGGGAATAAGTGTAAATCTATGGCTGATTCATATCAATGTATGACAAAACCCACTGAAATGTTGTGAAGCAATTAGCCTCCAACTAATAAAAAAATTAAAAAAAAAAAAAAAGAAATAAGTGATGGACTTCCAGCACAGAACCCAGGGACAATGCGGGAATTAGGGGCACCAGTTACCTCTAAGCGAGGAGGGGAGGGTCTGTAGGGTAAAGCTGACAAGGATTTGCTGCTAGTTTGAATGTGAAGCTGATAGAACCCACTACCGCAGATCAGCACCCCCTACCCAGGCAGCCCAGGGACCTGCTAGCAGAAGGAGGGAGATTAACCTTCTGGAGGGCTGCACAGCTGAGGATGGGGGAGATGTTGCACAGAGGAGTCAGGATTGCACCCTGGGTGATGACGCTTCTGAGACTGAGTTCCCGTCTGGTATGGGAGCTCTGGTGTCAAACCTGTACATCTTGGGAAGAGACTGGAAGACTCTTCTCTGGGAGCTCTGACCTTTAAATCTGTGTTAAGTGTATTGCTTGGGTTCAAACAAAATTAAACTATAAGAGAGCTGATAATGTGAGTCACCAGGAGGTTGTGATTTATAGCGAACCTCTGGGATAGTGTATGTCATGTGGCCGAGAAGGTTGTGAGATGAGCATGGGAGGACCGTCAGCCTCGCCTGGAGACACTTCTCTGAATATGCTTGTGTGAGAAATTGAACTTACTCTGGATTAATACTTTGGGTGAGAAGAGTAAGGAGTTTATGATAGCCCCAATTACAGGGTGATGGGGAGCAAATCTGGTCCTGGGAAACCCAAGAAGGAAGAATTGGATATTTGTAAGGAAACGTCTCCAAACACATGTTCATCTCCCACCTCTGCCCCCTCTGAGAGGTCGAGGGCAGGGGTCCTGAATGACCTGCTTGATTTACTTTATTTTTAGTGACATGCAAGAAGTTGGTTTCCCCAGAGATTCGTGTCCCACTCTCTTGTTTGTTTCTGTCATTTATTCACTAAGTCATGTCTGAACCTTTTGCAACTCCATGGAGTGTAGTCCACCAGGCTCCTCTGTCCACGGGATTTCCCAGGCAAGAATACTGGAGTGGGTTGCCATTTCCTTCTCCAGGGGATCTTCCTGATCCAGGGATCGAACCCGCGTCTCCTGTTTGACAAACTCTTTACCACTGAGCCACCTGGGAAGCCTGTCCCAGTGTCTGAACAGATTCTAATGGAGGCAGATATGGTGGGCCCTGTGACCGGCCTCCTGAATTCCCTTTTCCACCTGGCACCCCTACGCCCAGTGACTGCAGGGCTGCAGCCCTGGCTTACATGGTTAGCTCCCCACATTAGCCTCGGCTGGTGGAAACTTCCTCACCAGGCAGTGGCCTGAGAGGTAAAACCCCCACTCCCCAGGGATGGGTTCTCGGCAAGGCTGTGCACCTTTCCTCTTGGGAACATTTGGCCTTTTTCCCTAGAATTTTTCCATTAAGCCACTTTCAATGTAGACTGACTCAAAGGAGGCTCTTTTTAAAAACTACTCCTTACCCTGTCGGTACAGGGAGAACTGCTCTTAGATTTATGAACCTTTTGTCTTGGTATTCTCTCTTTTGGCTTCATTTCTAGAATTGTTAACTCTCCAAACTGACAGTTCGTCAAGGCCTTTGTCCTGATTGCAGTTTATCCCTTACTTATCATACACTGGTTTCTTTTTTTAAGTTGTTAATTAACTAGTAGTCTTGTAGCAGATTTGGAGTTTGGGATTTCCAAAACCTGTGAACCCCAACTGGACACTTTGTCTGGCATGGGCAATGTCCACTCATATGGGACAGGAAGTTGGCTGTTGAAGCCTTTTTCTTCAGCAACATCACTACACTTTCTCCTGTGGTAGCCCTGTGTCTTAGGTTAGGCTAACTAGAAGCAGAGTCAGCAATTGGTATTTGATGCATGTAGTTTACTAGGGGGGTGATCTTAGGAGAGGGGGACAGAGGGAAGCAAGAAGAGGCAGGGGAAGTGGCTGAGCAGGGACATGATCCCAGGTAAATTCCAGCCTGATCCACAGCTCTGGGGCGTGTATTTCACCCCAGCATTGCCCCACCTTAAGGCAACGAGACAGTGTTTCGCAGCCCCATATCAATCGTTTGGCCCCCAGAATGAGGATTAACCTCCTGGGCATCTCCAGGTGAGGAGACTCTCACCAAGAGTGATTCTGAGAAGAAGGTCATAGAGAGCAAAGACAATTCCTGAGAGCAAGTTTGGGGGTAAGGACGCCTGTGTATCTGAAGCTTGGCAGGGGGAGAAAAGAGATGCTGTGGAGCCTTATAAGTCAGGATGCAATTCTATCATCACTGGTGGGCATCACTGGTGGTCGTGAGTGGGTAAGGTAAATGACGAGATGCACATTTCAGAAGGCCCACATCTGGGGGTGGTAGGCAAATATTGGTGCCTACAGCCCACCTGAAGCCTCTGGGAGAGAAATGGTCAGGGTTTATGTAGGACTGGCAGTCATGAAAGAAACTGATACTTTGAAAAAAGCAAGTAGTGAAAGCAGAGTCAACTTTATTTGCTATTTGTGCAAGAACCAAAGTAGCCAAGATTGACTACACGAGTTTTGCTCTGACCAAAAAAGGGGGAAGGGGCATCTTGATAGAGAATAAGAGGGCATGTGGAAAGAAAGGTTTAGTTTAGGGTGTATCAGTAGTTCTTCCTGTTACACTGCTGAGCAGAGTTCATCATACTGCTGTGGCATGGCTAATCTATTCACTCACTGATTGTGGACACTTGGGAGGTTTCCAGTTTGGGACTATTATGAACTAAAGCTTATAAAAATATTCTTATACAGAGCTTTAGTGACTATGTGAACAAATTTCTCCTCAGCATATATTTAGGAATAGAATTCTTGGGCCTTTCAGTAATTTTTAATTCCAGCATTACTATTTGACTGTTGTTTATATATTCCAGTTGTCTTGTGGAATTGTCTTTTCCTGAACATACTGTTTATTTATCTAGATTTTAATGTCGCTCTCTGACAGCTCCAGTGACGTCACATCTGTGAATCTGCCATTATGTATTTTTCTTCTGGTCTGGTTTCTTAGGAAGGCTTTATAATCTCTCATTGAGCGCTGTGTATTGTGTCAGACTATAGAAACCCTGAGTGATGATTTCTTTCTCTAAGAACCCTCAACATCTCCTCTGGTAAGCAGATCGTGAAGTGATGATTACCTTAATGCAGGCAGGGAATTAGCCGGTTCAAGGTTTGGCTGCACGTTGGGCATGAGTTCGCCTACCTCTGGTCCCCCCTGCTTCTGTGTGGTGCTTTGGGGTTCCTGATTGAGCTCCTGGGTTTTAGTTGGCTTTCTCTCTCGTGATTATTTCTAACTTCAGTTTTTCATTTTCTTAGTACTACAAAAGTGCAGAAGATTCTACTTTGCCCTTTTTCTTTCTTCCCAGTGTCTTTCTTCCCTGAAGTTTAAGAATTTGACAAATGCCTCCAGGAAAACAGACAGCATCAGACTCACTTCTAAGCACTAGCTTCTCTCTCTGGGGTCTTGGGTCTGTTTAGGCACCCCCACTCTCCACTTTTCCTCCCCATGTCTGTGAGATTGTTAGAATTTCTGCTTGGTCCTCTGTAAACAATGGTTCTCTAAAGGGGGTGGGGAGGGATAAATTGGGAGGTTGGGATTTACATATACACATTACTATATATAAAACTCATAACAAGTAAGAACCTACTGTATAGCACAGGGAACTCTACTCAATACTAATGGCCTATATGAGAAATGAATCTAAAAAAGAGTGAATATATGTGTATGTATAACTCATTCACTTTGCTGCACAACACAACATTGTAAGTCAATTATACTCCAACAAAAATTAATTAAAAAACAATGATTCTCTAGCTTTCTTTTCCTTCTGCTTGGTCAGTGCCAAGAGCTGGCAAGTTCCCTGAAGGCAGAACAGTTCTAGAATGCCTGCTCACCAATCTGCAGTTCTGTTCCTACAAAATCCAGCCCAGAGCTCAGCAGTGCTCTGTGGTCTCCAAACAGAAGAAATTTCGTACTTTCCCTGGCTTCTCTGGTCAATCCTAGGAGAGCACCAGTCTGTTGCAAGTCACTGCATCATATCTGGAAGTAGAAATTCCCTACCATTTAAGTTGAATAACTTTTCATCATGTAGCACATATCTTCCTTTAATTTGTTACCTTATTTTACTATTTTTAAAATTCCCATGTATCTATCACTTTTCATCATTATTTTAAAAACCTTATTTATGAAAAAAAATATGGAATTCAGCCAATGTGCACCAAGAAGAAACAACAGAAGATGCATATTTTCATGTTCAAACAAAAGCAAATAAAAAAATTGTTAGTGAACATTTAACTCACAAAGTTAGAATACACAAAACAAATCTGAAAAAGAACAGGAGGATTACATCAAGGTTAAAGAAAATGTTAAAGAATTTGACAAAACAAACATATTAAGAGAATGAAAAGACAAGCCAGAGACAGGGTAAAAGTCTTCGCAAAACGCATGTCTAATAAGGACTGATATCCAAATACAGAAATTCTTAAGACTCAACAATAAAAATTAAAAAAATGAACAACCCAATTCAAAAATGGGCAAGAAATCTGAACAGACACCTCACCAAAGAAGACATACAGGTGACAAATAGATATGAAAAGATATTCAATATTATATATCATCAGAGAATTGCAAATTAAGACTATAATTAGGTACCACTACACACACATTAGAATGGCCAAAATCCAAACCATTGACAACACCAGATGGTGGCAAGGATGTGGACCAAGAGGAACTCTCCTTCATTGCTGGTAGGAATACAAACTGGCACAGCCACTGTGGAAGACAGTTTGGCAGTTTCTTAGAAAACTAAGATTCTTAACCATTGTTGTTGTTCAGTTGCCCACTCATGTCCGACTCTTTGTGACCCCATGGACTGCAGCACACCAGACCTCCCTGTCCCTCACCACCTCCCAAAGTTTGCCCAAGTTCATGTCCATTGTATCAGTGATGCCATCCAGCCGTCTCATCCTCTGACGCCCTCTTCTCTTTCTGCTGTCAATCTTTTCTAGCATCAGGGACTTTTCCATGAGTCAGCTTTTCACATCAGGTGACCAAAATACTGGAGCTTCAGCTGCAGCATCAGTCCTTCCAGTGAGTATTCAGGGTTGATTTTCCTTAAGATTGACAGGTTTGATCTCCTTGCTGTCCAAGGAACTCTCAGGAGTCTAGTCCAGCACCACAGTTCGAAGGCATCAGTTCTTTGGTGCTCTGCCTTCTTTATGGTCCAGCTCTCACAACCGTACGTGACCACCGGGAAGATCAGAGCCTTGACTATAAGGATCTTTATCGGCAGAGTAATGTCTCTGATTTTCAACACACTATCTAGGTTTGTCATAGCTTTCCTGCCAAGAAGCAAGCGTCTTCTGATTTCATGGCTGCAGTCACCACCCACAGTGATTTTAGAGCCCAAGAAGAGGAAATCTGTCACTACTTCCAAGTTTTCTCCTTCTGTTTGCCATGAAGTAATGGGGCCAGATGCCATGATCTTAGTTTTTTTAATATTTAGTTTTAAGCCAGCTCTTTCAGTCTCCTCCTTCACCCTCATTAAGAGGCTCTTTAGTTCCTCTTCACTTTCTGCCATTAGTGGTATCATCCGCATATCTGAGGCTGCTGATATTTCCCCCACCTATCTTGATTCCAGCTTGTAACTCAACCAGCCCAGCATTTCCCATGATGTACTCAGCGTATAGATTAAATCAACAGGGTGACAGCAGACACCTGTCATACTCTTTTCTCAATCCTGAACCAATCAGTCTTTCATACAGGATTCTAACTGTTGCTTCTTGACCCGCAGGTTTCTCAGGAGACGAGTAAGATGGTCTGATATTCCCATCTCTTTGAGAGCTTTTCACAGTTTGTTATGATCCACACAGTCAAAGGCTTTAGTGCAGTTGATGAAACAGAGGTAGATGTCATCTTTTCCTGGAATTCCCTTGCTTTCTCTATGATCCAGTGAATGCTGGCAATTTGATCTCTGGTCCCTCTGTCTTTACTTAACCCAGCTTGAACATCTGGAAGTTCTTGGTTTGCATAATGCTGAAGCCTAGCGTGCAAGATTTTAGGCATGACCTTACTAGCATGGGAGATGAGTGCAGTTGTCTGATGGTTTGAACATTCTTTAGTACTAACCTCCTTGGGAATTGGGGTGAGGATTGACCTTTTCCAGTCCTGTGGCCACTGCTGGGTCTTCCAGATATGCTGACATATTGAGTGCAACACTTTGATAGCATCATCCATTAGGGTTTTGAATGTCTCCCCTGGAATTCCATCACATCCACTAGCTTTATTGACAGCAGGGCTTCCTAAGGCCCACCTGACTTTATGCTCCAGATGTCTGGCTTTGGGTGACTGACCACACCATCGTGGTTATCCAGTTCATTAAGATTTTTTTGTACAGTTCTTCTGTGTATTCTTTCCTTCTTTTCTTGATCTATTCTGCGTCTACTAGGTCTCTACCATTTCTGTACTTTATTAGGCCTATCTTTGGGTAAAATATTCCCTTGATAGTTCCAATTTTCCTGAAGAGATCTCTAGTCTTTCCCCTTCTATTATTTCCTTCTCGTTTTATGCACTGTTCCTTGAAGAAGGCTGTCTTGTCTCACCTTTCTATTCTCTGGAACTCTGCATTTAGTTGGATGTACCTTTCCCTTTCTTCCTTGCTTTTCACTTCTCTTCTTTCTTCAGCTATTTGTAAGGTCTCCTCAAACAACCACTTTGCCGCCTTGCTTTTCTTTTTCTTTTGAGATGGTTTTGTTCACTGCTTCCTGTACAATATTACAGACGTCCATCCATAGCTCTTCAGGAACACTGTTTACTAGATCTAATCCCTTCAATCTGTCACCTCTGCTGCATATTCATAGGAGATTTAAGTGGTACCTAGCTGGCCTAGTGGTTTTCCCCACTTTCTTTAGTTTAAGCCTGAATTTTTCTATGAGAAGCTGATGATCTGAGCCACAGTCAACTCCAGCTCTTGTTTTTGCTGACTGTGTACAGCTTCTCCATCTTTGTCTACAAAGAATGTAATCAATTTGATTTCAGTATTGACCATTTGGTGATGTCCATGTGTAAAGTCATTTCCTGTGTTGTTGAAAAAGTGTGTTTGCTATGACTGGTGCACTCTCTAAGCAGAATTCAGTTACCATACAATCCAGCAATCATATTCCTTGGCATTTACCTAAGTAAGCTGAAAATACATGTATACACAATCACTTGTACATGAATGTATATAGTAGATTTATTTGTAATTGCCAAAACTTGGAAACAACCAAGATGCACTTTTTTAGGAGGATGGACAAACTCGTACATCCAAAAAAAAAAAAAAAATAGTATTCAATGATAAAAGGAAATGAGCTAACAAAGCACAAAAAGACATGGAGAAAAGTTGAATGGTTACTACTAAGTGAAAGTGAAAGGAGACAATCTGAAAACATTTAAGTACAGAGTGATTCCAGCTCTGTGCCAGTGCCCCGGAAAAGGTGAAACTCTGGAGACAGTAAAAAGATCAGTGCTTGCTAGTGGATCTGGAGGGGAGGAAAGGATGACTAGGTGAAGCATGGGAGATTTTGGGGGCAGTGAACTGTTCTATATGATATTGTAAAGGTGGATGGATAACTGGCATTATACATTTGTCAAAACCCATAATTCTATAATATTAAAAGTGAATTCTAATATAAACAATGGATTTCAGTAAATAATTTATTAGTATAGGCTCATCAACTATATCAGATGCACCACACTAATGCAAGATGTTTATTAAAGGGAAAAACTTGTTCGTTGGGGGGGAGGAACAGGTATGGAAACTCTATACTTAATACTAAATTTTTCTCTAAGACTATAATGCTATAAAAATAAAGCCTATCAATTTTTAAGTGAAAATAATAAGATATAACTGATGAATTAGGTTATGCACTGGCTTCCCTGGGGGCTGGGGAATCAGTAATAAACAAGACTAAAATCTGTTAACAATTAACAAAGAAAAATAGTTAACACTTATCACACACCAACACAACAGTCCTAAGGCATCAGTGCTATTACTATTCCCATTTTACAATTGAAGAAACAGCCAGGGCAGGTTTGGATAATTTCATCCCAGCTCACAAAACTTGCAGAGGGTCACATAGAAAGTGATGGGGCTGGGTGTTAACCCAGTTTATGTTGCCCCAGAGTCTATCCTACTAGCTACGAAGAGGTACTCCCAGAACATAGTGAGTAGCCAGTAAGTGTGTTACCTATGATTTTAACAGTCATATAAGAAATAGACTTTGTTGATGACTAAACATAGCAATAAATGTAGTAATAAAGCTGAATAAGAAATTGTTTTATGTGACGGTGTGACAGAAGCTGTCTTGTCTGGGACCCCTGCCCACCCTCATCTGTAGGGATTTCTGGGAACTGTGCTAGTTTTCACGGCACCACGCCTGCTGGAAGTCACTCCTAATTCTCCCCAATCCTAGCCCCCAACAACCGCTAATATACTTTCTGTCACTACAGCTTTGTCTATTCCGGACATTTCATATACATGGAATCCTGCAATATCAATACAAACGGATCTTGCCAGCTTCACTGAGCATCATGCTTTCACGGTTCATTCACTTTGTGGCATGTTTCAGCCCTTCATTCCTTTCTTTTGCTGAATGGTATTCCGTTGGGTGGACATAAAACCACATTGCATGTGTTCGTTCATCTGCTGATGGACATTGGATTGTTCCCACTTTGTTACTGTTGTGAATAATACTGCTAGGCGCATCCTGTAAAAGGTGTTGTGTGATCTCATGTTTTCATTTCTCTCTAGGAGCGAAATTGCTAGAAAATATGATCATTGTTTAACTATTTGAGGAACTGCCAAACTGTTGTCTGCAGTTGTTCTGCACCATTTTACATTCCCACCAACAGTGTATGATGATCCCAAATTCTTCACACTGTCACCAACACTTATTATTATCTGTCTTTCTGGTTATAGCCATCCAAGTGTGTATGGAGAGAGTATCTCACTGTTGTTTTTATTTCATTTTCCCGATGAAAATGAAATAACACTCTAGTATTCTTGCCTAGCACTCTAGTATTCTAGTATGCACTCTAGTGTTCTTGCCTAGAGAATCCTGTGGACGGAGGAGCCTGATGGGCTGCCGTCCATAGGGTCGCCCAGAGTCGGACACAACTGAAGCGACTTAGCATGCGTAGCATGCAATAATATTGAACATCTTTTCATGTGCTTATTGGCCATTTTTATAGCTTTTTTTGAGAAATATCTGTTCAAATGCTTTGCCCACTTAAAGAATTTTATTGAGGTATAGTTGATTTACAATGTTTTGTTCATTTTTACTGCACAGAGAAGTGACTTAGTTATACATATATATATTCTATTTCATTGTGGTGTATCACAGAACATTGACTATACTTCTGTGCTATACAGTAGGATCCTGTTGTTTATCCATCCTATGTATCCTAGTTTGTACCTGCTGATCCCAACCCCCCAATCCTTTCCTCTCCCACATCCCCTTAGGAACCACGAGTCTCTTCTCTATGTTCTGTGAGTCTGTTTCATAGATAGGTTCATTTGTGTTGTATTTTTGATTCCACATATAAGTGATACGATATGTTTGTCTCTCTCTCTTTATGACTTACTTTACTTGGTATGATAATCTCTAGGTCCATTCATGTTGCTGCAAATGGCATTATTTCACTCTTTTTATGGCTGAGCAGTATTCCATTGTGTGTGTAAATACAGTACATCTCCTTTATCCATTCATCTGTCTATGGACATTTAGGTTGTTCCCATGTCTTGGCTATCTTGAATAATTACTTTGCCAATTTTTGAAATGGGTTATCTTTTTTTTTTTAACTGTTGAGTGCAGGAGTTCTTTTTATGTTCTGAATCTAATTCCCTTATGAGATATATGGTTTGCAATGTATTTGTTTTGAATGTTAAAAGTTTAAGGTGTTTATAGTTGATTAAATTTATAGGAGTATGAGTCTTTTAAAGCACAAATATGCTACATTCCCAAGACTGAGTTATTGACAGAGAATGTATAAAGTTTGTAAACCATTTTACTAGATTATAAAGTATAAACTAATCTCCAAAGATCTATGTTTAATAATGAAACCTTCCATATTTCACTTCAGCAATTCAATTTTAATAAGGAATGATTTCATTTTTCTCTGTGTCTTAAGAAATTTTATTAATAATGCATCATCCTTAGACTCCTTAGACTAGAGTAACTATATCAGAGCCTCAGAAGAAAAATTGACTGTATACAGCATTTTAAAAAAGAATTTAATCAACACTATGCCCTGATTCCCTTTTGTCTAGCCCAGGTCTCCAAACAGCAGAGACCCACATCACAAGGCACACAGGGGGATCCTGGTGCAGGGTGCTAGGGAAGCCAGTCAATAAAGGGACCACAGAGATGACCCCAAAGCAGATCCCCACACACACAGCATTCCTTCATTCATCCAGCAAATATCTATCGAGGCTTGCTACATGGCAGGCACTGTTCTAGACACTAGGATCACTGACAATGGAGAGTGAAACCAAATATAGTCTCCATGTTAGTGGGGAAAGACAGGTTAATGACATAACCACCTGATGGAATGAAGTGTTACGTTTGCGAGCAGGCAGTGCCAGAGCACAGTTAGGGGTGATCAAGGAGAGCTATTGGAGGCACTGGCATCCACGCGTTTTCTGAAGACAGAGCTGGAGTTGATGAAAAGGAAGGCTGAGAGCTGCTCATTGCTCTGAGCTGGCCTTGAGAAGAGGAGTCCAGGGATAGGTGAGGAACAGAGATCGCCAGGCGTTCCCGGTGAGGCTGGAGGTGTAAACCCAAGCTTGTGGGCGAAACAGGCTCAGTCCAGATCTCCCCCTACCTCCAGCTGTGTGACTTTGGATAAATCCTTTTATCTCTCTGATCATGCTAAATAGGAATCTTCCTACCTAATAGGATTGCTTGAGGATTAAAAGAGATACAGAAATAAAACGCCCAGAACAGTGTTTTGTCTCTAGTAACCACTCCAAATAAGTGGGAGAAAATATAAGCCAATACAAGAACACAGGGCCTTCCTCGCCTCTGGCTCCCCCATCTCACCTCTGTTGCAGTCATGGGCCCCCAGCTCTTGCTGCCAGCCTGGGAAGCCCTTGAGCCCCTCTTAAGTCCTAGCTTTCTTCCTCCAACATATGTAGCTTTTGTTGCATTGTATTCCAGTATTTTCATTTGGGGATATCAGTAGGGAATTTTTAAAATATTTTTATTTATTTGTTTGGTTGTACCAGGTCTTAGCTGCAGCCTGTGGGATCTAGCTCCCTGACCAGGGACTGAACCCAGGCTTCCTCCTTTGGGAGCTCAGAGTCTTAGCTACTGGACACCAGGGAAGTCTCCCAATAGGGAATTTTTTAAAGTACTATAATTCATATTTCTGAAGAAAATTTTAAGAATCTTTTCCTTTTTAACAGAAATGCACCATCTCCTTATGGTATAAAATTTTAAAAATAAAAAAAGTTATCCATGCACATATTTATCAAATATTTATTGAACAGTTATTAGGTGTCAGGCCCTGTTCTGGCCACTGGGCACACAGTGACCAACAAAAGCAGGCCCCATTGCTGGAACGTGGGCTCTAGTGGGGGAAGACTGACTTTAGTCACCAAGGTTCAAGGTCTTATTTTATTGTTTTATTGGGGACTGGGCTGCATTTTCTGAAGTTTCTGCAACTGGCTTACAGATGTTCTCTTGCCCTGGTATTGGCAGCGTTCCCTGCAGAGTATCTGAATTATTCTTGTATGTGTAAAGCTCATCAGATTCTCTGTTGTTTCATCACTGAGGGTTTCTTCTTGCAGCTTGGAATTTCCTGATAAAGGCAATGACATCCATGGTCTGCTTGATGGCTTTAACCCTCCTATTTTCTGATTTCAGCATGTATAGCTCTTCCCTAACAATGATTCCAGCATTCTGCCAGGCTAGCCATGTGAAACTCAGTTCAATCAGATGTTCACACCCACTGTATTCCACATGTTCAAAGAAGATGTTGATTCTTATTTCCCATGACTGATCTAATGTCCTTAAGTCCCCACCCACTGGCTTGTAAGGAAAACCAACCAACCAAACTAACAAACCTTAAATGTTCCAGTGGATGGTTTCTCAGTATAAAACAGTTTAGAACTGTTCCTTTGGATCCCTGAATCCTTTTGGGTAGATATTTGAAGAATTTGAAGATTCTCTATCATGGAAGTTCCTCCCTTCTATCTCCTTTTTCTCAACCTGGCAAATGAACACGTGGGGAAACTTGGGAATCTACCTTCTGTGGGAGAGGAGAGGCCTCTTTGCATCCTATCCCCTGGGTCCTTATACACCCCAGTTAAGGTATCAGATCTTGCTTGTATCTGGGCAAGAGCCTCTGGTCTCCCTGGGGTCACTGACCTTGTCACTGGTTCTAGCCAATGTTTGGGCTGGTAAGAAAGCTCTTTAAATTCATCGGAGACCAAGGCTTCTCCAGGTTTTTACTTCTGCTCTTAAGGGATAACCCAAGATGTCTTCATATCTACATTCCCTTCAGCAGAAGGGAGAAAAGGGGAAGGGAAGTGCAAGCCGCTCCCTTTAGGAATGGCTCCAGGAAGTTCCACATACTACTCTCATTTATATTCCATTGGCAGAACTTTGTCACATGGCTATACCTGGTGCAGGTCAGGCTGGCCAGAACTAGTGGTTATTCTGGATGGCCAGGAGCCTAGATATCCAGAGGAAGAAGGCAAGATGCCAAGGGTACTGGTAATTCATTTTCTGTCTGTAAAGTAAGACAACTCTGAAATTGTGCTCAAAGGGATAAGAACTCAATCTGTAGAATCTCATCTTGAGGGAATTTTCCTAGGACCACTCCTGACACCAAGAAGTATATCAATCAAGTTCTTGAGGAACCATCCTAAATTTTTGAAACAAAATTTAACACAGGAGATTCTACATCAGTGATAGAAAACCTGAGAAACTCAGCAGGGAGTTGGTAAGGCAATCCCTAAAGTAACTTCAGCGGGAAACTGCTTTCAAACAATTTCACATCAGAAACCCATGTTCCTCTTACTCATCAGAACCAATCATCCTGGACAGTTACCAGTCCCATTTCAAAGACTGTTTTACCTGTTGTTTCAAGAGTGTGAGGAACCAACCTGATCAGGGGATAGCCTGTGTTTCAGATTTAATGGGGCCACTGTGTGTCCCCTGGTGAACGCCTCCCTCCCTAGAGAATGAAGACTTAGATCGACAGAACCCAAAGTTCTGAAATGGGAAGCAAAAACTCTGCCAGCAAGTTACCAAGTGTAAGGATGAGAGAAATCACTACTACTTTGTTACTTTGTTCTCGACCTGTGTGTCTCAGTTGTAGGTTGAAAATATATAACACATTCTGAAAGAAGCACCCCAACCCACACAGGTTTCCCAGTTAGCAACACAACCAATTTAAGGGGCCAACCTCTTCTTAGTGATAAAGTAGATGCTGAGTCCAGAGAATTCCAGAGGTGGGAGTGAAGTGTCGTAACTTTTACGCTGTGAAACGGGTTGCTCAGATAGAAGCTGTGTGGTGAGGGATACTTGATGAGTTTTAAGGCACTCAGTGAGTCCATGGGTAGTGGTGTTGGCGCTAGCAGAGAAGGCAGAACCATTCTCTAAACAGGAACCTATCCCATTAAAGACAAATCACTGCCATTTTCATGGTGAAATTGGTCCAGCGTTATCAACTTAATGTTCCCCAGTCTTTCATCAGATTTGCATTATTTAAAAAAAAAAAACTACAAAAATTGCATTATTGATCTCTCTAAAAGAAATAAATTTACCTGCAGTGTGTGTGTGTGTGTGTACACATGCAAGTTTATTTGCATCTTTCTTCTGAGGGGAAATTTTTGAGGAAAAGAAATGCAACAACCTAGATAATTCAAAAGAAAATAGGAAGTCCTAATAAGCTGAATTTTTTTCAAAAAAGGCGCCTTGCTCAAATATAGAATTAGTCCCTGGCCCCCACCTCCCCAGCCTTCATGCCAAATGTAGCCTTGAGCCAGTAGCCTTGAGCCAGATGTTTAAAATCCTGTTGAAAATACTGCTTATTTTAGTAGGTTCTTAGCTATACTTAAGGACTTCCCAGTTGGTGCTAGTGGAAAAGAAACCAGCCTGCCAGTGCAGGAGACCTGAGAGATGAGGGTTTGATCCCTGGATGAGGAAATGGCAGCCCACTCCAGTATTCCTGCCTGGAGAATTCCATGGACAGAGGAGCCCAGCGGGCTACAGTCCACAGGGTCACAGAGTCAGGCACGACTGAAGTGACAAACACTCACTTTCAGCTATACTTGCATCAGGTGGCTTGCCTGGGATAAGAGCACCAATCTATTTCAGGTAATTTTGTATCTGTGGAAAAGTTTGCAAACCATGACCAGAATTTGGGAACCAAGTTTTCAACTTTGCTTTTGAGAATAAGGTCTTTATATTAACAATATATTCAACCATGTAGGCAGAATCTGATGTTGGCTCATTCCTTGAGATACTCATCCATCTGCTCTCTTTTAATAGAAGTTTTTACAAAGCTTTAAATGCTCTGGTTGCTTCATCTTAATATACCTTTTGGTTTTAGTTTTGTCTTCTTGCTCACAAATCCTGCTCTTTTTTTGGCACTTCCCTACTAAAAGGCCTCCTAACTAAGCCTCATACACTGACTGCTTTGCCCACAACTTAGTTTAGATTCTGAGTTGGAGCTTAAAGCTGAAAGAACCTCACTGGGCCAGCTGTTTAATTAAGAGATAAGAATATTAAGTGTTGAACTATCACCTTCCTCAAATAGACATGCTAGTTGAGGATTCGAAATGATTGGCCAGTTAAGAGTCCATAATGTACATCAGAGATATTGCCCAATTACAAGGTCCAACCCCCAGATATGTAGTCCAGAGACTCATTGTTACCAATATCGCAAAGATGACCATGGTCTAAAGAACAGGCTCACAGATATCATACTCTCCAGAGACTGGGAAAAGAGACTTTCTGACTGTTTCTCTCTGTATAATTCTGACAGCTCTGAGAGTTAATCTGAGTCCTGCAGGCCATTGCATTCAACAGTGAAGTGGAAGCTCTGTGTCTGGCTTTGCTAGTCTTCCAGGAGGAGATTCTGTCATTGACCAAGAAACTTAGCAAGGCACATTACGATTGGACCAAACGACCTAGGGTCCATTTCATGACAGTTCTAAAGTTCTCTTAGAATTCTCCAGGCCAGAATACTGGAGTGGGTAGCCTTTCCCTTCTCCAGGGGATCTTCCCAACCCAGGGATCAAACCCTGGTCTTCCGCATTGCAGGCAGTTTCTTTACCAGCTGAGCCACAAGGGAAGCCCAAGAATACTGGGGTGCATAGCCTATCACTTCTCCAGCAGATCTTCCCAACCCAGAAATCAAACTGGAGTCTCCTGCATTGCAGGCAGATTCTTTACCAACTGAGCTATCAGGGAAGCCCAAGTTCTCAAATACTTATGTCCAAATGCAGGGCTTCCAGGCTTATTCGTTGTCAACATCTGATATCAAGAAGTTAGTTGTAGGGAATAAAATAAAGAACTTAAAACTAGGACAAAAGGTGGTTTCATGTATGATAGAAATCAGTTTGACTTCAGAGAGATCATACAAGCATGCCTGAATGTCTTCCAACCCAAGCAAAACAAACAATCCTTTGACTCCTTATCTACTTCCAGGTGTGGCTACATTTTCTACCCCCCTCAAAGCCAAACCACAAAATAATTGTCTACTCAATGTTTGCATTTCTTCACTACCTGGTTTCTTTCCTTCCCACTCCAATCTGGCTCTGCCCCTACTGCTTTCCTGAAATTTCTCTTACCAGAAGTCACCAACAACCTCCACAGTGCCATGCATAATGGCACTTTTTTTTATCATCACCCTGACCTCTCAGCAGCATCTGGCGTAGTTGACCTCCCTGGTTTTCATGAAGCACTCCCTTCTTTTGGGTTCCATCGAACCACCCACTCTTAAGCTCACTAATGACACATTGGCGAACTGACTTCTTTCCTGTAACCCTTCTCCTGGCTACCTCTAATGGTTGGATGGGCCTCTTCAAATTTCAGTTCTCAACTGTATTATTTATCTTAATGTTGTTCTCCTGGGTGGCATATTATTTGATTGCCCACAGCTTAGGGCATATGCCTGGCCAATTGGAAGTCATGATTAAAATCCCCACTAGTTGTACATGGGATGGACAGGAAATTCTCCAAAGGTATCAGAAAGGGATTGGGTGAGAAAGACATTGGGTGAGCAGCTCTAACCCATTGCAATTGATTAAAAAATTACTCACAGGCTCTCCTCCCATGTGCTCACCCTTCAAAAAGTGGCTCCAGATGCTGGGTTCATTTCTCTGTGTTCTGTTCTCTTCCTAGTTCCTGGACCTACAGCTCTTCATGTTTTTCACTATCTTCTTAATTCTCTGATGCCTCCAAACAGATTCTTTAAAAATGCTTTCTTCTATTTTTCTAAGTGTTCTTGGTGAAAGCTGGTCTGAATTACTTAGGCACTGTGACCAGAACTGAAAATTCCTAAGTTGGAATCCTTGTGCCACAAACACCCATTAGAGTTGGTAGTGCCTTATACTCTAGTTTGACGGTGTGTATACTCTGATCACAAGCAAAGGTACCCTCAGATTCTGCCTGTGGTAAGCATAGTGTTTTTGAACAAAAACTCTTCTCTAGAGTTCTTAGACACTCTGACAGTGGAAGAAAAAGTTGTTCTGGTTCTTGCATTAAAAGTTGAAGTAGAATCTGGATTGAATGTCCTAATTTTCCAAAGGTAGTGTGGCGTTTAATCTGTTAACTAAAGTTCATTCTTGATGAATCATTACTAGAAGAGTCTGGATCACGCGCCAGTGATTTTTCTATCGATGTAAATAATTTGCAGAGGAAAAGCTGTGATTGTCTGATAAATGGTCTAGTTTAGTCGCAGGGGACTTACTCGACTTGTTGGATTTTCAATAAGCACTGAAAACTCAGAGGGAGCACGGATGTTCTCGCTTTGAAATATTTTATCATCAGGTTGGGTTGCTTCTAAAATTTATCTGAAAATACAGAGGATAAATGGACTTTGAGCAGGAAGACGACAGACTCGAGAATTTAGATTTAAGTTTATATAAGAGAAGAGACAAAAGATGACGCTAGCTGGGTACTGGTCAATAGACACAGGCAGCTCAAGTGTGGGGCAAGACTTAGTGACCATCTTTTGGTGATCAGCTCTCCTGGTCACTCAGGCTCAGCTGGGAGCAGTCGAGTGTCTAGAACCCTAATGCCACACCTCTGCAGTGATCGTTTCCTGTAAATGTTTACTTTTGATAATAAACGTCAGTCAGTATTTAGAATGAAATGCAGACACATCAGAAGTGGTAGGTGTAGAGCCCAAACTTAGAAATTCAAAAGCATGGAGTCACAATAAGAGAATGTCCCAAGAACTCACGCGTGGACTCCTAGGTTTGTGCTTTTAATTTCAAAGGGAAGTTAGCCTTGTTCTCGGAACAGCTTTAATAAGATCTTCAGTCTCCTATTCTGTGAAGACCTAAAGAAGCTCAAACAGCCAATATCTAATTAGATTATTTTAACAGATAGGACAGTGATTTCTTCAGTAGCTGCTGCTTCCTGTGTAGCCATCAAAATAGCTTTGCATTCCAGCTGACTCTAGTAACCAGGTCAGTTTCCACTGACTTCCCCTGCTTCCAAAAATACTTCAGGCTGATGGAGTACCTGTCATCCGTGGCCAGCATGCTTTAGGAATAATTCATCCTTAACATCTGTGACAGTGAGAGGCCTTACCTCTTGATTAATGAGCTGATAAAATGGTGGCCTTAAGTATTTGGCAGATTTGATTTTTTTTTTTTAAATTCAACAGAAAATGCATTTTGGGTTTAATATTTGCTCTGTTTCTTTTTTTCTTTTGACATGTACCACACTCCCGAACCCAATCTGTTCTATTGCACTTTCTAACCCCACCACTCCTTGTGATATGTTCCCCAAATCTAAAATGCTTTGGATCTGCTTACCCATATACTCGTGAGTGTCTACCAGGGGCCATATGGGAGGCAGGGTAGGGAGCCTGATGGAGCCCTGGACTGGGTATTAAGGAAATTCAAAACTCTAGTCCCTACATGAACTTGGACTGGGTATTAAGGAAATTCAAAACTCTAGTCCCTATATGAACTTGGAATGAAGCCTTAGGACTGGGTTTCCTGCCCAAGCAGTGAAGTTGGACTGTATCAGAGATTCTGTTGCTATTTTCTGTTGCTATCTAGATGCTACTGAGATAAGGAAAGGAGGAGGAGCAGGCAGAACCCCAGCTCACCTCTTTATACTCACACACACTCATACATCTTAAGCAGAAAAACCACGTTCTGTTCTTATTTAAAAAAAAAAAAGGTAGAATTCTGTATGGATTGCTTGGGAAATGTTCAAATTATAAATGAATTGTTTAAAATCATGAATTTTGATGCTCAAGAGGACCTTGATTAAGGCTTCAGGGATGTTATCAGTTTGCTCCACTTACAGACTAAAATGCTTCCCTTGGATGAAGCAGGGTTCTCAAGGTGCCTGTCCTAGAGGGAATGAAAATACCCTCTCACTTTATTTAGGCATTTTCTGAGCCCCGTGGGGTGGAGGGTTTGAAAGACGAGTGTCCATGGGAGGAGTGTCAACAGCCGTGCACCCCTCCCTGCCCACCTCCTCTCCTCACACTAGATGACCTAGAATCCCTGAGGCAAGGTAAGACACGGCTCCTCAGGAAAGCTCTCGCTTCCCAACATGAGTAACCACTAGCCCCACTGGCCTGTGCGGCTTAACTTCTGGGGATTATCATGTGGGATCCCTTTCATCCCCCTGCAGAGTCGCTCTTCACCCTTCTACTTTCCCCTCTTCACCAGAATGCTGCCTTCTGTGAATTACCTTAACAAGTTCTCTTGTCTTCTGGCTTCCACTTGAGAATTCCTAGAGACTGGAAGGAAGGAGATAAGGCAGACGGGCTGGAGTCAGATCATGCAGGGCCTTGCAAGTCATGAGAATGACTTTGGCTCTGAGTCCAGCACAGTGGTAATCTGTGCTTGGATTTCAAGCCAGGGAGTTAAAGATCTCATTTACTCATGACAAAGATCACCCTAGTGCTACACATAGCTAGAGATGAGGGAGGTGATGGTAATGGCAGCTAGCAGATTGGTAAGCCTCTAAGCATCCTCCACTCACAGTTCCTTCATCCCTGATCTAGTGGCTGAACCTCTTACAAGAGAGAGTATTTGAATGCTCCTGGGGAAAGGTACCAAGAGGGTTCTGTGCCTAGTCGCTCAGTCGTGTCTGACTCTTTATGACCCCATGGACTGTAGCCCGCCAGGCTTCTCTGTCCATGGAATTCTCCAGGCCAGAATACTGGACTGGGTAGCCATTCCCTCCTCCAGGGGGTCTTCCCAACCTGGGGATCAAATGCAGGTCTCCCACATTGCAGGCGTATTCTTTACCATCTGAGCCGTCAGATAAGCCAAGGATAACGGTCAGCTGAAAAAGCTGTGAAGGTCACTCACAACGGTTAGTCAAACCCAGATTGCAACACCTACTGCTTCCCTCTCTCCATCCTGAGATGCTCCCACCTTATTTAACTCACCTAATAAAGTTGTTTAAGAGTTGCTCAAGTTAAGTTTTTAGGCTTGTTATATTTTTCTTACTGGGTCAAGCCAAGTTAATTCATAAAATAACCCAACATCTAAGGAATTATAAGTACTCTTTAAGAAAAGCAGGCTGAATGAATGCTACTGAAGAAGGCCAAATTAAAGAATCATACAGAATAAAAATTTAAAGTATGTTTATTATACATCCTCAGTGTGACAAGAATTTTTAAGACGTGAAGCTTGAGTAAGTTATTATAGTAAAAGAATGAAGTACAAATATAGAGCAGGAGAAAGAAAAATCACCCCAAATCTGGTCAGAGAACTTTTTTGTGTCATGTAATTAAAATTTCACATCAAGCAAGATATGCCATTTTGCTATATATTTTTCTATGATACTATAGTGACATTTCATTTTAATAGGTGTTCAGTTTGTTGCAAAGCTTCTGCCATTGTAAAGACTGAAGCTATTGTTACCTTTTAGTCAAATCCTTTCATCCTTAATTGTGCCTCATACTCTTTTTACTGAACCATGTTGCCAAATTTGTATCTCATATATATATAGCTCTACAGGTGCTAACAGGCTTCCTGAATGGCTCAGAGGTAAAGAATCTGCCTGCCAATGCAGGAGACGCAAGAGACATGGGTTTGATTCCTGGGTCAGGAAGTTCCCCTGAAAGAGAAAATGGCAACCCCCTCCAGTATTCTTGCCTGAAGAATTCCATGGACAGAGGAGCCTGGTGGGCTACAGTTCATGGGGTAGCAAAGAGTCAGACACAGCTTAGTATCTAAACAACAGGTGCTAACAAGGAAACATATCCAAGACACAGTGTTAAGTGATATTAAAAATATTTGTTGAGAAACAGTATATATTATATCCCACATGTCCAAATACATTTATATAAACATAGAATATTTCTGAAGTAACACAAGAAATGTTTTAGATTGGTTGCTGCTGAGTAGTTCTTGGGTATCAAAGTATGTAAAAGGAAACTTCATTTTATATGTTCCTGTACAGTTATACTTGCACATATTACATTTATAATACTTTCACTGGAAATTATTTCAGAAGAACTAGTGGTCATAAATACTAGTAGAATTAGAAGTAGTATCAAAATTATTAGAAGCATCAACACTAGTAAAAATGACAATAAAAAGAATAAAAAGCAGCAAGCACAAGACAGCTGACAGCCCTCTTCCCCCTTCTCTAAGCCTTTGAAAAGTCTGTTCTCTAGCCTTCTGACAGTAGGGCTCTGCCTCTTTAAGCATGTGCTGGAACACCAAGCTATCCTCCTCCCCTTTACCCCCTTACTCCCGAGTTTGGGCCCTGAAAAGACAGAAAATCAAACCCTTGTATAAGTTACACATAGGATCTGGGAAATGCACTTCTCCCATGATCTATTGTTACATTTGTAGAGTTTTTTATTCCTCTTGTGCTTGGGTGCTCTGTCGCTTCAGTCGTGTCTGACTCTGCGACCTCATGGACTGAAGCTCTCCAGGCTCCTCTGTCCATGGGATTCTGCAGGCAAGAGTACTGGAGTGGGTTGCCGTGGCCTCCTCCAGGGGATCTTCTCAACCCAGAGATCAAACCCGTGCCTCTTGTGTCTCCTGCACTGGCGGGCAAGTTCTCTACCACTCGCACCACCTGGGAAGCCCCTTTTATTCCTCACATGTACTTAATTCACTCTAAAAGTTGGGAGAGTCAACCAGTTAGCTGAGAGTAGAGAATGTGGGCTAATTCATGAAGGACCACGTTCCCTCAAAGACATGGGATCTTGGGTAGTTTTTCAGCTTTCCTTTCCAGTGTCCAACTGTGGGTTTTATGCTGCATTGTCAAGATGCTCTCTTGTATTGAATATATAACTCCGTTCTGAAGTTCCTACGCAAATCATCTTTACCAGCTTGGCCTCAAAGGAGGAATCTGAAGTACTTGCTTTCCCTACAGCACATTTTTCCCTTTATATACCAGAAAGGAAGCATGTTCTACCCACTATGACCTTTACCTGTGGGTTTTAGGAAGCTATTTGATTTTCTGTTCAAGGAGAGCATTGTAACCCTGGCAACCAGACACCATGGTACAGATGGGGGATCTAACATCCAAAGGCAGTTTGACAGGCACACACACTAACGCTGCAGGCTGAGGCATCTCTCTTCTGTACTCTGACAGGACTTGCAGTTGAGCTCAATTCTGCAAAGTAGAACCTTCCCCTTTTCTAAACAAAGTAGGGCTCTCAGTGGTTTACCAGTGGTTTACTTCCTCTCCACCACTCCCAAATCTAACTGATGCTCAAGCTTTGATCCCTACCTCAGTCACAGAATTCAGATGGTTAGTATTCAAAATACTGAGCATAACATTCCATAGTTCCATGCACTGTGACCGTGAGCTGTGAGTGAGTCAGTCAACTGTTGCAACTTCTGATCCAGAATTGAAGAGACTTGGATTGTCACCATTACACTAGCTGTGTGTATGTGAGCATGCCGATCAGCCTCTTTTAGCATTCTCATATGACTCTGCCTCATCAAATCTAGACAAATATTAAAGTATGGAAGTATGTACATTTTATGACTGATGAAATATAAGTAGGGCAGGCTAAATGCTGTGACAGCTAAACCTCCAAATCTTAGTAGTGTAATGCAGTACAAGATAACTTCTTGCTCATATCATTCGGTGTTTTATTGATTCATGATCTTTGCATCATGCAGCTCCACCATCAGGCAGATCCCCAGACCCTTCTCCATTATGTACATAATATACATTATGTATGTACATAATTGTACATTATGCCATAATGTACATATTGTTTTTTGTTTAGTCGATAAGTTGTGTCTGACTCCTTTGCAACCCCATGGACTGTAGCTCACCAGGCTCCTCTGTCCATGGGATTTCCAGGGCAAGAATACTGGGGTGGGTTTCTAGTCATGTGACCATGCCTAATTGCATGGGAGTCTGGGGAATATAGCTTCACTGTGTACCCTGGAGAAAACAAAAAGAGGTTGTGGTGAGCACTTCCAGCAGTCTATCAAATATCCAGTTTATTCTTCTTTTTGCTTGGAGAACATCCAAAACCTCTTCTGCAAGAGACAACCAAGAGTTCCATTGTGAGCCTGCACACAGCTCCAGGTCCAAGATCTCAGGCCGTTGTGAAGCCCTGTCTGTTAGTTTCATCCTTTTAGGAATGAGACACCTAATACTCAGCGCAGCAGAGACACTGATTTCAAACTCTACCTGAAACACCCAGATATCTTCCTTAAAAAGACTTAGAATTTCCCCAGTAGAGGGAAGAAGCTGGGCAAGGACTTTGAGTCCCGGATGTGCAATTAGCATTTCTAAATCATTTATCCATTGCCATGCCCATGACCTCAGTTCTAGTCCTGTCCTGGCGAGGACAGCACAATCCGAAATGAAAGTGAGGAAAGGGTTGTTGAGTGACTTTCCTCAGGTCCCATGGCCTGATAAACCCTTCCAGGATGCTTGCAATCCTCTCAGATGGCTTTCTTTTAGTTTCCATCAAGCGTCATCCCTCACCCTCTTCAGGATTTCTTTGAAACTCATATTCTCCTTGTTGAGCAGACTAAACGTCTTTTCAGTGGACCCCTCCATGACAAATAGCAATCTACTGCAACCCAATGTGATGTAAACATCTATGCACAAATGTGTGCGTTTGTGCTTCGTTCCTTCTCCTAATGGATTGGCAGTTGTGCTTGTACCACCTTCCAGCTTGTGGTCCCCTCTCCCCATCTTCCTGTCCTCTGCTTCCTGGCATTGCACTAATGGGTGGACATACACCTCGCTGCACCCAGCATCTAGCACAAGCCCATGCACACAGGCATTTCACAGAAGGGCCCTACCTCACAGCAAAAGGGGACTTGGAATGTTCTAATCTCATTTCTGCTTCCCACAGGTTGTGAGACCTTGAGAAATTCCTTGATTTTCTCTGAATCTTGGTGTGTTTTATTGATGTTATTTCACTTAAAAAACAAGAAAATTGGATACAGTTAACTTGAAAGTACATTTCAGGACTTCTCTGGCAGCCCAGTGGTTAAGACTTTGCCTTCCAATGCAGGAGGTATGGGTTTGATCCCTGATTGGGGAACCAAGAAAAAGATGTCTTTCAATGAGAACACACCATGACCGTGTATGACACTATGGCCAAGCTTTTCAAATGGGTTGCCTAATTGTTTCTCTTTCTTTATAACCTTTACACTAGGAGTCTAAAAACCTCTCTCCCAGGTCTTATAGCTTTCAGCTGCCACCTCTAATTATATATTCACATCATTGTACATGATTCTTTCTGATCCTACTTCTAACATGCAGACCCACACAAACACACACATAGACCTACACAGACACACGCATACAGAGACCCACACAGATGCTCTAATTGTTCTCTCTAGAACAACTGGCTAGACTTCTTATGATTTTTCAAAGAACATCCTGGGCCTTCATGGAAAAGAAATAACATTTTATTAAATGCCTAATGTATATTAGGTACTTTTCTTTTGCCCCCATTTAATCCTCATAATTTTCAAAGATAGGTCTTATCGTCTGCCTTGTTACATATGAGAATATTGGGGGTCAGAGAAGTTAAAAATTATGTGTTGTCACCAATTTGAAGTAGAAGCCGGAATAACCTCAGATCCATCTGATTTCATAACCCTGCCACCGCCTGACAATTTATTACAGCAGTCCTCAGCTCTCTCCCTCAATGGGTCATAAAGCACATATTGGCTCAAAGAAAATTGTCTTTCAAAAATACTCAGGATGTCCTTGTTTCTTGTTCACCTCAAACCATCCTCTAATCCTGTATGTGATGCAGCGGCATTGAGGGCCCTGTGAGGTTAGGCGGGAGAGTTAGGATCCACTTTCCTTCAGGATCTGGTGGTGTCCGTGCAGTCTGTGATAATAAAGGCCGCTTTATAAATCTGGTCACAAAGAGCTTACTCTTGGTCAGTGCTATGGAAACAGAACTGGGCTGGCAGATTTTCTTTTATTGGACATACTGTCATAGACTTGATGAGTGAGAGAGTGTGGCTCATATCAACACGTTGCTTAGTAATTGGAGAGCTCCACTGTTTTACTGGAAAGCGAACCGTGAAACTAGAAAATATTTCATTGAGAATGTGAATTAAATCAGATGTGCAAATGAATGCTTCTTTTTTTACAAACTCCCCTTTCCACCCACTCTGAATTAGCTGCTGTTTGTTTATTTTGCCTTTGAGGAGAGCAGTAGCAAAATTTTCAAATTCCCCTCATTTTGCAGAAAAGTAAACCTAAGCCACAAAGAATAATGACTTGTTTAATAAACATCTGTTTTAGACCAACATACATATACTCTGAGCACATGTTTATATTTGGGAAGGCTTATCCTGACTCCTACATATCCTTTTTCATAAACATAATATGTGATTTTCTTTACAGAAAGATAATACATATTAAATATAACTTAAAAACTAGAAAAATGAGAAAAACCATCCATGGCTCCCCCACCCCAACAGTCATAAATGAATACTGTTGGCATTTTGGTTAATTTTTTTTCCCATCTTTTTTGAAAATACATTTTTAAATACAGTATTTGTATTTATACTGTAAATATATAATATAATCATTTGATTACCTGATATGCTATTATAAGTATGTTTTCATGTTTTTACATATTTGGCAAACATTTTCAACGGAATGGTAAACAAAAATAAGGATCCCTTTTTTTAATTTAGTGTGGTTAGTACTTTTTAAATTTAAAACAATTTAAAAGATTTTTATTGAGAAAAAGTTTACATGCTGGTGAAGTCACCCTATTTCGTATACAATCCTGTGACTTCTGAAAAATTCATACTTGACAAATACATGACAAATACCTGTGACCATCACTGCAGTCAACATACGGAACAATTAAAAAATTCCTTCGTGCCCTTTTGTGGTCAACCCTTCCTCCTCCTCCCAGCTCCTAGCAACCACTGATCTGTGTTTGTTCCTGTGGCTTCTTGCCTATCCCAGAATGTCATGGAAATGGATTTACACAGTGTGTAGTCTTTGAGTCTGGCTTCTTTCACTTAGCTTCATGAATCTCAGATTCATCCTTCTTGTTGCATGTGTAAACGTTCTTTTCTTTTTATTGCTGAATAGTATTCCTGTGCAGGGCAGTTTGTTTATTCATTCCTTGTGTTGTTTCCAGTTTGGGTCAATTAAGAATAAAGTTGAAGGGAATTCCTTGGCTGTCCAGTGATTAGGGCTCTGCGCCTTCACCACCGAGGGCACGGGTTCAATCCCTGGTCTGGGAATTAGGATCCCATAAGCTGTGCAACGCAGCCAGAAAAGAAAAAATCTGTTATAAGTGTTCATGTACAGATTGTGTGAACACGAATTTTCGTGACTTCTCATCCCCCTCAGCCTTAGGCAATTGCTAATCTACTTTCTGTCTCTATAAATTTGCCTGTTCTGGGCATTTCATATAAATGTGATTACATAACCTCTAGCCCTCTGTGACTGGCTTATTTCACTTCTTGTAATGTTTTTAAGATTTGTTATGTTGTAGCACATATCAGCATTTCGTATCTTTTTTATTGCTATTTAATATACCATCGTGTGGATATCACCTTTTACTTATCCACTCATCAGTTGGTAGACATTTGATTATTTCTATTTTTTGTCTGTTATGAATAATGCTGCTATGAACATTCAGGCCCCAGTGTTAATGTGGATGTCTATTTTCAGTTCTCTTAGGTATATATCTAGGCATGGGTTTGCTGGATCATATTTGAACTCTGTATTTAACTATCTGAGGAACTGCCAAACTATTTCCAAGATGGCTTAGCATTTTACATTCACCCCAGCAATATATGAGCATTACAATTTCTCCACATCCATGTCAAAACTTGCTTTTATTTGATTTTTTGATTATAACTAACCATTCTAGTGAGTGTGAAGTAGTATCTCATTGTGATTTTGATTTGAATTTCCCCAACAACTAATTATATTGAGCATCTTTTCACATGTTTATTGGCCACTTATATATAATTTTTGGAGAAATGTATATTCAAACGTTGTGCCCATTGCAGACCTGCTCCCTTTTTCCATGTTGGCAATTGGGGGGCCCAGGCCTTACCTGGCTCCCTCATCCTGCTGATGGTCTCCAGTCAGCGCCCAACTGACTCACTGTCCTGATAAGTCAATGAATCACAAGCCTGTGACTCAGCCTTTTCCCTTTTGTTAACATAACAAGGAAGCCTCTGCATACAGCCATGGAATTCATTTTCAGAAAGAAAATTTGCTGAGATTAGTTGATGAACACATTTTTATTCAGTACAGAGAAAGGTCACATTAAACTGAAAAATAGAAAATCAGAAATTACTTTATAGGTGATATTTGAGGGAGGAAAAGAGACCAACGTGCCTTCTTTGAGTGAAAGAGAATTATTCTCTTCCCCCAAGTAAGAAGTAATGGCTTCAGTAGTGGGTGGATTATTGAACTGAAAATGTGGCTAGATGACGGTGTGAACATAACAGAATGCTATTAAATGTGATTTTAATCTCTGACACACTAAGAGGAATGACACAAAAAGTGAATATCTAATGGTTTCACATTTTTATAAAGTAGTCAGTCTCCCAGACTTCAACTGCTTATGAGCAAACTTCATTTTTTGAATTTCAAACTTCAATAACCTATCCTAATACATTTTTGAAAGCTTAATAGATGAACACAGCATTATGTTAAATATAGGAAGACAAAATTTGGCATCTGCTATTTAAAAGCTCACAGTTGGTGGGGCCTAAAATTTGTGTTTACATTTATTTATTCAATATTTCTTTAGTGTCTACCATATAGTAGGTAAGTTGAAGGTAAATCAACATATCCTCTGTGCTCTGGTCTCACATTGGAATTTTCCCCCATTTCAGTGTCGTGTTATGAAGGTGTTGGCATGGTTGACCATCTTTCAAACACTCTTTTGCCTTATCTCATTGTTTACAGAACAGTATGGGAGGTTTTGTCATCCTGCTTTACAGATGAGAAAACCGAGATGCAGAGATGTTAAGTCATTTACACACAGTGATGCAGCCAGAAAGGGCCAGGATTTGAACCTAAGTCATGTCACCATAAATCCAAGCTCATTTCAGCATGCCATGCTCTGTATTGTACCAAGAAAATGATAAATCCTAAACTTTCATGAGATAGGGTTCAAGTGGAAGTTGCTTCTTCCCCCTGGCTTCAGTATTATTTCCTTGGATATGAAAGGAAATGAGTTGATATTTTTGTAGCCAGACTGGTTGGGTGTAGATTGACAGTGTTTCAGAGTGTCACAGTCATGACAGACATGAATTGTTTAATGTGATGGTTAATTTTATGTGTCAACTTGACTAGGCTACAGGGTGCCCAGATATTTGGTCAAACATTATTCTGGCTGTTTCTGTGAAGGTGTCTTTGGATGAGATTAACATTTGAACCAGTAGACTGAATAAGCAGATTGCCCTCTCTAATGTGGGTGGAACTCAACCAATCAGCTGAACCATGAATGGAAAAAAGGTTGACCATTTCATGAGTAAGAGAGAACTTCTCCTTCTTGATTGCCTTCAAGCTGGATTGTCAGCCTTTTCTGCTTTTGGACACAATGGAAACTTCTCAGGCTTCGAGCCCACCAGTCTTTGGATGGTTCTCGTGTTTCTCAGGCCTCCCGACTGCTACCAGAACTACACTGGCTGTCCTGGGTCTCCAGTATGATAACCTACCCTGTAGATCTTGAGATTCATCATTGGCTATAATGACATGAGCCAATTCCTCATAGTAAATCTCTTTATAGATACAGAGTTAGCATATGTATTAGTTCTGTTTCTCTGGGAAACTCTGTGGCTCTGAGGGCATTGGCGGACTCTTCTCTCCATCACTCCCGGTGGGCGTTATCCAACGGGCCAGTGTTTCTAGCAAACAGGCAGAGGGAGGATCCAGCCAGACCACCAGGATCAGTCCTCTCTACATGGCCATGCTACCACCTTCGACACAGCTGGGCTGTGGCTGGGTCCCAAGCTCTGAGCGAGGTGAGGGGTTGGCATGTAGCATCCTAGGCCTTGTGTCAGCAAGACAGTGAATATGGAAACACAAGGCCTGTCTGAAGGGAAAAGACAAGTGAGCCTGAACTCTGGAATCTCATCAACCCCCTTGCTTTACCATGAAAAAATATATAAATAAAAGAGCCTGCACACTTTCCCAAGTCCTGACTCCAAGTCATCTCCAGCTGTCCCTGAGTGGCACCATCCTGATTTGCCCACACTGCCCAGGTATGGACAGGTGATCTGCAGAGATCCAACAGCATCCCTGGCTTGCTTTCTCCACAAACACGGGCATAGAGTGGGCACAGTGGCCTGCCCTTGAAGAGAGCTCGAAAGAAACGGAGCACGTGCTTTGCTCTGGCAACAGAGCCTGCAGGATTTTGCTGGTAAAAGGAAGGAAAAAATCAATGTGGCTGTTTAAAATGTAACCGTGGCAGTGAAGCAGTGCAGAAAAGTCATTGCACGGAGGAGGTTCAAGGCCGTGGGGGATGCTGTACCCCAGCCTATCGAGGAGGACTGCCCAAGGAAGCCAATTTTCAGAAAAGATTAGATTCATCTCCGTCCATCTTTCCCCTACTTCTGAATCATCTTCACTTCATTCCACACGCCATCAGCAGTAGCTCCCAGATCCCAAGTACCCACCAGGTACTCCTGACTGCTGCTAGAACTACATGGGTTGTCCTGGGTCCCCAGTTTGACAACCTACCCTGTAGATCTTGAGATTCTTCGTTGGTTTATTCAGCATGTTCCCTGCCTTCGGAAATCTGCTACACACTTTATACACAAATATAGATGCAAAGATCATCTCTAGTTTACCCTTAAGGAAACTCAACCCAACAAGGTTAAGCAGCTTGTCCATTTTGATGCAGATAGGGGAGTAGAAAAATTCCATATAAGTCCAAGTAAACCTGATTCAAAGCACATACTCTTTAGGTCTTAGCATGTCACTCCAGCCAAAGTCAGCCAAGAGAAGGTTTACCTGCTTCTGTGCATTAGAGTTGGTTGGTAATTTTGGAGCCTCTCGCAAGTACATCACTTGGGTATTTGGCTGCCATTCAGCCCCTAAGCTACTCATGGGTCAGTTCACTAGTCATCCAGGCAAGATTAATGGGTGTATAAATGGCTGCCAAGTGGTGACAATTTTAGTCCTTGGTGACTGATTCAAGTTGCTTTAGTCTTTGTCCCTAGGTCTAACATTCAGTGGTTCATTTCCCATTTAAGAGTGTGTTTTGTGTACACTGGGAATTTCATGTCCAACTCAGAATTTTAAAGAAGATATACAAGCCCTTTCGTGGTACCTGACTGTTTTGTGTGTTTTTTTTGTTTTTTTTTTCTAGATCTATAAAGAAGTTCTAAGCTTGAGGCTGTCAGTAGGAGTGAAAAGAAGGTAAGAAAACATGCCTGTAACTTATAGTTGATCTTAACCAAGGTTCCTGCATCTCCACAGGGCCGCATCTGGGGATTCAACCCACCACAGATCATGCAGTACGGTCATATCCATTGCTGATAAAAACCCGTGTGTGAGTGACCCTGTGCAGGTCAAACCCATGTTGTTCAAGGGCCAGCTTTATATGCATATATATATCACATTTTGCTTACCCATTCATCTGTCCGTGGACACTTAGGTGACTTGATTAGATATTGTAAAAGAATGTTCCTATGAACCCATGTGTGTGGTTTTGTCCAGTTTTTACAAATAAGGATCTTCAGGTTCAGAGAAGTGGGATAACAGTGTAACATCACATGGTCACTATGTGATAGAGCTTGGAAAGCTAAATGATCAGGGAGGTAAGGGAACTCTGCACTTTTCACGGAGGCCAAGCTCCTCTGGTCTGCGTCCAGGGTGGAGGTGGATGAACAGTTCGCCGAGGCGGGGCTCGGGGCTTGGCTGCCAGGGCTCCCCGCCGAGGTCTTGCAGAGGCTACTGGAGGGATGCTCGTCGGGGTGACAGGTCCTCCCCCTCCGCAGTGCCCACAACCCAGAGGAGAGAAGAACCATTGGTGACCTGTGCCAAGAGTGGCCATCCTGAGAGCTTTCCTCCTGAAGGGGTGAGCAGGAGACGCTAGAGCGGGAAGGGGACATGGCAGTGTTGGGTATGGAAGTCTGGGTCTGTGAGCTCCGTCTCAGAGGGGACCATCTGAAGTGTGATCCATAGCCAGCAGCGTCAGCACCACCTGGTGAAAATGCAGACCCCAGGCCCCACTAGAGCAGCAGAACCACATCCGCATTTTACAAGTTCCACAGCCGTCTGAGCAGAGTTTAAAGTTGGAGGAGTTGTTTGGTTTTTTTTGTTTTTTTTTTAGTTGGAGGCTAATTACTTCACAACATTTCAGTGGGTTTTGTCATACATTGATATGAATCAGCCATAGAGTTACACGCATTCCCCATCCCGATCCCCCCTCCCACCTCCCTCTCCACCCGATTCCTCTGGGTCTTCCCAGTGCACCAGGCCCGAGCACTTGTCTCATGCATCCCACCTGGGCTGGTGATCTGTTTCACCATAGATAGTATACATGCTGTTCTTTTGAAACATCCCACCCTCACCTTCTCCCACAGAGTTCAAAAGTCTGTTCTGTATTTCTGTGTCTCTTTTTCTGTTTTGCATATAGGGTTATCGTTACCATCTTTCTAAATTCCATATATATGTGTTAGTATGCTGTAATGTTCTTTATCTTTCTGGCTTACTTCACTCTGTATGATGGGCTCCAGTTTCATCCATCTCATTAGGACTGATTCAAATGAATTCTTTTTAACGGCTGAGTAATATTCCATGGTGTATATGTACCACAGCTTCCTTATCCATTCATCTGCTGATGGGCATCTAGGTTGCTTCCATGTCCTGGCTATTATAAACAGTGCTGCGATGAACACTGCGATGAACACTGATGAAAGAGCACGTGTCTCTTTCAGATCTGGTTTCCTCGGTGTGTATACCCACAAGTGGTATTGCTGGGACATATGGCAGTTCTATTTCCAGTTTTTTAAGAAATCTCCACACTGTTCTCCATAGTGGCTGTACTAGTTTGCATTCCCACCAGCAGTGTAAGAGGGTTCCCTTTTCTCCACACCCTCGCCAGCATTTATTGCTTGTAGACTTTTGGATAGCAGCCATCCTGGCTGGCGTGTAATGGTACCTCATTGTGGTTTTGATTTGCATTTCTCTAATAATGAGTGATGTTGAGCATCTTTTCATGTGTTTGTTAGCCATCTGTATGTCTTCTTTGGAGAAATGTCTGTTTAGTTCTTTGGCCCATTTTTTGATTGGGTCATTTATTTTTCTGGAATTGAGCTTCAGGAGTTGCGTGTATATTTTTGAGATTAATCCTTTGTCTGTTTCTTCATTTGCTATTATTTTCTCCCAATCTGAGGGCTGTCTTTTCACCTTACTTATAGTTTCCTTTGTAGTGCAAAAGCTTTTAAGTTACAAATGTTCAAAGGACTGTCAAAAGATGTATATACCTCACTGAAGAAGAAATAAGATTTGCCAATAGGTATGGTCATCTTTAGAGATGTCCAACTTCTTTAGTAATAAGAGAAAAAAATTTTTTTAATGAGGCATTACTTAATATCCATTTTAGAGGCAATGGATACAGTTCTGGATAAGCCAATAATTATGATGGTGTGAAATGGAAGCAAAAACTTGGAAAGCTATTCTAGAGTGCAATCTTAAACTATGAAGTGAAATTAAAGTTGTCTATACCTCAAAAAAAAAAAAAAAACGTTGGAGGAGTGCTGCCTTAGAGCCCTTTGAGGCACATGTTTATGACATTTCTTCATTGTTAAATTTCATCAAGTCCTCACCAGACAGGGCTGATGGTGCAGAGAATGAGCTGCCTGCTTTTTCCTGTTTCCTAGAGACAGAGGAGAACCCCCTTAGGGAGAAGGGCATGTCCTCCAGAGACAGGGAGATGGCCAGAGGGGACGAGAGACTGTGGGAGGGGAGGGAGTGACAAAACAGGAAAGCATCACTTTTGTTGAGTAAAGATTCAACGCTGCAAATCATATACTTTAGAGACTTACTTAATCTCCGAGTAACCCTCTGAGGGATTCACTGTGTTCACACCATTTTGTAGATGAGAAGAAAGATTCAGAGAGGTGAAGTGCCTTACCTGGGGTCACACAGCTAAGTGGCTGGCTCCCCCTGAAGACGGTGGTCCCAAATGTGGCTCTTTCCCTGGCTGCAAAGTGTCGGGTTTGGTGTTTCCGTCCTGGTGCCAATTCCTCGACCCAGCAGTCTTAGGACACTCAGGCAAGGGTGACAAGGTCAGCTACTGCTCCCAGGCTGGGAGCAGAGTGTGTGAATTTGAGGAAGTAGAATAATGAGGAAGTGTGCACTTCAGTCAATAGCTTAGTTCCAGGCATATATGGGTCACCCAATAAGCATGTGTTGAATGAATGAATAGAAGAAAGAACAGATGTCTGGCCTGTTCTCCTGATTCTTAGACCCTTGGTTGTTGTTGCTATTCAGTCTCCCAGTTGTGTCCGACTCTGCAACCCCAAGAACTGCAGCATGCCAGGCCTCCCTGTCCCTCACCATCTTCTGAGATTTGCTCAAGTTCATGTCCATTGCATTAGTGATGCCATCCAGCCATCTCATCTTCTGATGCTCTCTTCTCCTTCTGCCCTCAATCTTTCCCAGCATCAGGAACTTTTCCAATGAGTCGGCTGTTCACATCAGGTGACCAAAATACTGGAGCTTCCGCTTCAGCATCAGTCCTTCCAATAATTACTCAGGGTTGATTTCCCTTAAGATTGACTGGTTTGATCTCCTTTAGACCCTTGGAGACACCTGTAAATCACCTGTTTTCAACTTCCCCTGTGTTGCCAAGGCTAGAATCAGGGAGTCCAAAGTTTCAATCCAGTGCACTCATCATCACCTCCCCCTTTTCTTGTCAGGAAGCAGCAAAGAAATTTAAGTTTCCATTATAGATTTTATTTTTGTCCCAGCCTGTGCCATACCTGCATATCATCTCATCACTTTCTGTGCATTTGGTAGTTTCCACATGCCCTACCGCTGCGAGGGGAAGTCCTATGTTGTTGTTGCTCTCTCCCAGTTCCTGCCCCGAGGAAATATCTGTCTCCTTAAAGGATCTGGGGGTGGGACGATGCAGTTATTTTTTTCCCCACTCTCTTTTCTCTCACTGCTTTGCTAGAAGGCAGCCCAAGTCACAGGCAGGTCTGTCTCTTGGGCCAGAGGAATCAGGAAAAGAAGCTGGAAAATGTGGGGGAGATGCTAGGAAGAAGAGAGTACTTCTGTGGAATATGTATATATACCTAATAATGGAATTCTCCAAGCCAGGCTTCAGCAATACGTGAACCGAGAACTTCCAGAGGTTCAAGCTGGTTTTAGAAAAGGCAGAGGAACCAGAGATCAAATTGCCAATATCCACTGGATCATCGAAAAAGCAAGAGAGTTCCAGAAAAACATCTATTTCTGCTTTATTGACTACGCCAAAGTCTTCGACTGTGTGGATCACAATAAACTGTGGAACATTCTGAAAGAGATGGGAATACCAGACCACCTGACCTGCCTCTTGAGAAACCTGTATGCAGGTCAGGAAGCAACAGTTAGAACTGGACATGGAACAACAGACTGGTTCCAAATAGGAAAAGGAGTACATCAAGGCTGTATATTGTCACCCTGCTTATTTAACTTATATGCAGAGTACATCATGAGAAATGCTGGGCTGGAAGAAGCACAAGCTGGAATCAAGATTGCTGGGAGAAATATCAATAACCTCAGATATGCAGATGACACCACCCTTATGGCAGAAAGTGAAGAAGAACTAAAGAGCCCCTTGATGAAAGTGAAAGAGGAGAGTGAAAAAGCTGGCTTAAAGCTCAACAGTCAGAAAACTAAGATCATGGCATCCAGTCCCATCACCTCATGGAAAATAGATGGGGAGACAGTGGAAACTGTGTCATATTTTTTTTGGGGGGGGGGGCTCCAAAATCACTGCAGATGGTGACTGCAGCCATGAAATTAAAAGACACTTACTCCTTGGAAGGAAAGTTATGACCAACCTAGACAGCATAATTAAAAAGCAGAGACATTACTTTGCCAAGAAAGGTCCATCTGGTCAAGGCTATGGTTTTTCCAGTGGTCATGTATGGATGTGAGAGTTGGACTGTGAAGAAAGCTGAGCACCAAAGAATTGATGCTTTTGAACTGTGGTGTTGGAGAAGACTCTTGAGAGTCCCTTGGACTGCAAGGAGATCCAACCAGTCCATCCTAAAGGAGATCATTCCTGGGTGTTCATTGGAAGGACTGATGCTGAAGCTGAAACTCCAATACTTTAGTCACCTCATGTGAAGAGTTGATTCATTGGAAAAGACCCTGATGCTGGGAGGGATTGGGGGCAGGAGGAGAAGGGGACGCCAGAGGATGAGATGACTGAATGGCATCACCAACTCGATGGGCATGAGTTTGAGTAAACTCCGGGAGTTGATGATGGACAGGAAAGCCTGGTGTGCTGTGATTCATGGGGTCACAAAGAGTCGGACACGACTGAGCGACTGAACTGAACTGAATAATGGAATTACTGGGTCAACGTTTGGATTCTCTTTATGGTTTTACTTTGCATTTCCCTGATGATCAATATGCATTTTCCTGCATATTTCATATATTTTACATATGAAAAGTGCCCATCTTTCTATTGAGTTGCCCTTTTCACTGATTTGTGGAAGTTCTTTATATTATCAATATATGGACTACAAACATTTTCTCCAGCTCTATGGGGACTTTTTCACTTCCTTAATGGGGTTTTGATGACTAAAAGTTTTAAATTTTTCCCCTTTTTTCCCCTCTTTTAATAAGGAGGGAAGACTAGAGAAGGGTCTTTCTCTAAAAGTTCTTAACTTTAATGAATGCCAACTTATCCATTTTTCCCTTAAGTACTCAAACTTCTTGTTATCCATTGAAGAAATCTTTGTGTACTTGAAAGTCATGAAGATATTTTCCTATGCTATCCGCTAGAAGCTTTAATGGCTTCATATTCACATTTAAATCAGTAATCTGTCTGGAATTGCCTTTTGTGAATAGTGTGAGATAGGGGATCTTACACCATTTTTTGAAGAGACTCTGCTCCCCAAACTGCATGGCAGCATACCTTTGTGACAATCTGATAGAGCATGTCTAGGGACCTCTTGCCAAACTCTCCACTCTATTCCATTGATTTATTTACCCAAACTTGCATTCATTCATGCAATTGTAAGTTGTCTCAATATCCTCCAACTTTGTTCTTCAACACTGGCTTGGCTATTCTTACACTTTTCCATTTCCTTAAGATCTACTTGTCAATTTCTCCCCAAGGAACAGCTTTCTGAGACTCTGTATTGAATCTGTATTGAATTTAAACATCAATTTGGGGGAGAACTGACATTTTCACAATACTGAGTGCTCTATTTCATGAACATTGTATACTCTCTATTTTTTTAAAAGGTATCCTTTAAAGTCTTCTGTGCTGAATTTTAGTTTTCACTATGGAGGTCTTGAACATATTTCATTATATTTATTCCTAAATCTTTGATACATCTTATGCAATTATACCTATAAAGTAAAATTTAAACTTTATTTTCTATAATGTTTCTATAAAGAAATACAGTTGATATTTATGCACTGCCCTTGTAGCTCAAGGACTTTTACAATTCACTTACTAATTCTAAAAATTCACTTATTAATTCTAATAATTCTATTAATTCTCCATCTATGTCTTTGCCTTCTCTTTGCTCCTCCCTCACCTCTGCCCAATTTGGTAGCAACGCATGGAAGAGAAATGAAATTCACCTCATCCCATAGCCCTTAATATGTCAAAAGTGTGATGAGTATTGGGGCAAAGCATGGTCTAAAATGAGTCTGGGCTTTTATGATCAAGTTTGACCTTTCTGTCAAACTTTATTTAGCAACCTACATTATAAGTGGGTTGAATTTGTGAGGCTGCACTCTCTAATGCTTCCTTATATTCTGTGTGATGTTATATGGGAGATACTTGGTGTGACAGCTATTATGACTAGTCAAATGTTAAAAAGGATTGATGAGGAAGCTGGGGAGCTTGATGCTGCCACAAATATAAAAGCCGGCCACCTCGTCCTGTGTGCTGCAGACCATGACAGGGACCATCTCTTTAAATTGCATTTGCTTCATTAGCAGAAGCAGCTCAAGATCATGCAAGCTCACTCTAATTTATCTTGGTTTGTTGTCATCCTGTGACTCAGGAAAGGGACTGCATTTCTGTTTCCAATTAAGGCTTGGTGAGCTCCGAGGCAAGGAGCCGGGGTGGAAAGCTGGTACTAGGGAAGCAGGAGGATTAAACCTGGTGGAGCATAGCCAAGAGCATTTAGCAAACCCAGGCATCCTTCATCGGAGCCTGCTCTGTGCCTGTGACTCTGCCTCAGAATAGCAACAGGAAAAAATAGCAAATAGAAAATCTCTGGATCTCCAGGAGGGCTCTGCATACCTCCTCACTCCTCCCCGGTCCACAGACCCTTCCTAAATGCCCGTGCCATGACCTGGAGGGGGGAATGTACTCAGAGACAACGTTGTGTAGGGGAAAGAGCAAAGTTTTTGGAATTAGACCCCCCTAAATTGGACCCTGGACTCTTTCACTCCTAGCTGAGTGAGCCTGTCTCACTGAGCCTGTTTCTTCAACTATGGAAAGGTGACCATGATACCTACTTGGCACCATGGGCCGTACCCTCTAGCATGGCACCAGCTGATGTGAGCTCACTCTCAGCTTGGGCTCTCCAGCTGGCTCCACTCGTCTTCACTGGCCACCCGGACACCTCTAGGATTTGAGTTTGCAAGCCTTGACTTGGCCCAAGTACCAAGCCACTTCCTGTTTCTGTGGAGAACATGATGAGTGAGCCATTGATGAGTGCAGCCATCTGCCTCTCAAGCTCTGTTTAAAATACCCGCAATCACCAGCGTCCTCTGTAAGCCACCAGGGCAGAAACCGTTGGTGGGCTGAGAGTCAGGGATAAAAGTCTTCCCGAAGGACTGCCTGGAGCGTGGGCTTCGGATCAGCAGATTGGCATCACCTTACACTTGTTAGAAATGCAAATTCTCAGGCCCCTCTGAGACTACTGAATCAGAAACACCAAGCAGAGCCCAGCAACATTTGCTTCAGCAAGCTCTGCGGGTTCCTGTAATGCAGGCTGACATTTGAGAACTGCTGGTCTGAGCAAGCGCTGGAAGCAACACAGACCCAGTTTGATAGTCTTCTGCCTGGGAGTGAGGAATAGCCGCGGGACTCTGGGGTGCTCACCTAGGGCCACGGGGAGCCTGTGAGCTTCTCACGGGTCTATCAGGAGGAGGCCCATTGAGGAACATGACACACAGCTTCCTCATGAAAGTCTAGCCCTTCAGCCAGGTGCTCAGGCCTTTCCAAATGGCATCTTCTTCTCTAAGCTTATCTGCCAGACTGCTCTGCTCCGCTCCAGCTCTTCTTGTCCCTTGTGTGGACACTCCCCATTTGTTCATGCCTCCACTGAGCTCTTGGTATTCTGTGATGGTCCTTCCAAAGTGTAAAGGTCCAGGTCAGCTTTCCCACAATATGCTCCTATTGACACCAGTAGGTGAAACTAAGCTCTGTGGTCAATGGATGTGGGAAATTGTGGCTTACATGGCTTACTGGTGCGGGATCTACCACAATGTCTAATAAATTAATATCCATTGTAAATTCCCAAGGAAGTAGATTTAAGAGATAGAATTTTCAAGACTGATTTAAACACAAAAACATTTACGCCATATTTTGAAGGGCGTTTTCTGTGGGTCAGACTTTCAGAGACGTATGTGTTGTCATATACTTCCTCACACAGTCGTTTATTTACGAATCCAGGCTCTCCAGCTAGGCAGAGTATACCGCTGTTCCTCTGTGCTAACACCAAGCCCTGTGTATCTTAGGTGTTTGGGAAGATTTTGATGCTGTGCTACTACTGTTTTCCATTTGAATAACATTTCTGAAGCAGTCATTTAGTCTTTGCAGTATCTCTGTAATCACTGTGATGAAGTCATCTCTAAGATCCAGGTGCTTTAAGAGCCAGGTTGGGCAGTAGATTCCTCAGATGTTCAAAAGTGATATTTGCAGGATGAGCTGGACCAGAATCCTGGTGTCCTGATCACTGGTTCTGGGGGAGGAACAGGGCTTGGGGTTTCTCCCCATATGCCTAAGTGACTCACTGTTGACAGAGAGAGGAACATGAGGGTGTAGGCAACAGCAGGAGTCTGGTTGTTCCTGCTCCTCATTGTCCAGCATTAGAAATACTTAGATTTCATAACACTTTGTATACCTCAAACTTACAGTGTTATATGTAAATTATATCTCAGTAAAGCTGGAGGTGGAGGAAAGAAAAAAGTTATCTTTCAATAAGCACAACGCACGACTTCTGGCTTATCTGGATACCTAGAAGGTGCCTTTCTTATAAAAGAAGAGCTGGTTGCAGAAATGAAAAGGTAGAGAGAGGGGCCAATGAGGAAAGTTATTCCTTATTCCCAGCTCTCAAAACACCTGTCATCAAATCACAAACCACTGGACAAAGGCGATGCGACATCTTAGCATCTGGAAGTAGGATTCCCCGGTCACTTAGGGGCTTGAAGTCTGGTCAGGGCACTGCCACCTCCTAGCCATTAGGTCTGCCTACCTTGGTTCCACTGGAGCAAGCTGGTTATAACATTCAAAGTATTATCTGAGTTCCTCAAGAGGATCTATTTTTAGCACAATGATACACTTCTTTGCTGATCACCCCCCATCCCACCATTTGCTCCAGAACACCTAGATCCTGAAGAAAACTTACTTTGGTGATCACTGTACTTGCAGGAAATAGGGAAAATCTCCAAGGAGCCCTCCTTCCTAAAGAAAGGGTGTTAGAGCTAGAACCGGAGCTGGGAGCAGAAAGTAGTGAATAAGCTGAAAGAACGAGGCTGCCCCCAGGGCAGTGCTCATAGCAGTGCTGTGGTTTGCAGTCGTGATGGTAAATCTCAGGCCACAGCAAGGAGGAGAGCTGGACAGAAATCTCTGCATCACCCCAAGCCGGCAGTGACCCTCCGATTCCCACGCATGCCGTGTTCTTGTGTTTCAGTAACTGCAAAATATAGTCTCCCTGCGCCCTCCACGCTTCCTTTTCAGGATTTTTGTGTCTGTTCTCATAAGCTTATTTTTTAGATGGATTTTATATTGTGGTATCACATTCTAACATGATTTTACAGGTTGTCTTGGGAAAGACATACACTTTTACAATGTCAAATCTTCCCACAAGTGAACAGGATGTGTTGGGAGGGATTGTCTTCTGGCATAAAGCTCTCATTGCTGATAAACGCCACCACTGCGCAGTCACAAAGATGGCTTTGGTGAGAGAGATTTGGTTCAACATGTTGTTGAAACCAAAGGGCATTCCATTTAAAAGCCACTCATTGTGGTCGTCCCTTGGGCCAGGCACTGTATCATGTCCTGTTATGGAAGACTCAGTCATGAATGAGAGTCCATTAGGATGGCTACTTACTATCAAAAAAACAGAAAATAGTAAGTGTTGGCAAGGATGCGGGGAAATTGGAACCCTTGTGCACTGCTGCTGTTGGGAATGTAAAATAATGGCAGTGCTTTGAAAAACACTGCAACGGCTCCTAAAAAATTAAAAACAGAATTAACATATTATCCAGCAATTCCACTTATTGAAAGCAAAGACTCAAAGAGATATCTGTACACCTAGGTTAACAGCAACGTTTTGCACAATAGTCAAAAGGCAGAAGCAAACCCTAGTGTCTATTGACAGATGAATGGATAAACAAAGTGTGGTATATATATACAGCGGTATATTATTCAGCCTTAACAAGAAAGGAAATACTGCTATGTGCCACAGCGTGGATGAATCCTGAGGACGTTATGCTGAGTGAAATAAGCCAGTCACAAAAGGGCAAATACTGTGTGGTTCCACGTATATGGAACAGGGAGACTCATACGGAGAGCGCTGAGAGTCAACGGCTGTTGGGGAAGGGGAAAAAGGGAGTTAGTGCCTAATGGGTACAGTTTCAGATTTGACAGATGGAATGAGTTTTAAAGATGGATGGTGGCCATGATGGTTGTGTAACAGTATCAATGTACTTGATGCCACTTAAAAATAGTTAAGATGCAAATTTTATGTGTATGTATTTTACTGCAATTAAAAATAGAAATAATTTAAGAAAAAATTTTTTAAAAGATGAGTGAGGAAAACCATGCATGCTCAGGGAACTCTGTGGGGGAAGAACAGTGGCAGGGGGCACAGACATAGGCACCCTGGCCTGGCAGTAGTTGGCCGAGAGCAACTCTCTGGCATAGATCTGCCTCAACAGGGGACTTAATCCCCCAGCTCGTGGAGGCTGGGCGGCTTAGGGACAGATTCCAGGCTGGCAGAATAATGATCTGAAGAGATGGGGGAAGGGATAGTGAAGGAGTTGGGGGTGGACATGTACACACTGCTATATTTAAAATAGATAACCAACAAGGACCTACTGTATAGCACAGGGAACTCTGCTCAATGTTATGTGGCTGCCTGGGTGGGAGGAGAATTCGGAGTTGCTCTGCTGTGTTCCTGAAACTATCACAACATTGTTAATTGGCTATACTCAAATATAAAATAAAAAGTTTTTTAAAAAAAGAATAGACTTCCTAAAAGTATATTCCAGAGCCCAGCACCACATTTATCTTGTCATGGGGTATGTTCATGAACTTCCTGAAACCTAAACATCACTCCTGATTTACGGATTTCCTTGCTTTCTCCTTCTCTCTTTTGCGTCTCTCTTAGGTGCTCTGACTTCTGGCCTTGCTACTGACGGATGCTGCAGCTCACACCCAGCTCCGGCCATCCTCCGTGGAACTCAGGTGAACAATTTTCCTGCTCCAGAAGCTTTCAGTTCCTGTTGCAGAAGGTCACATTATTAATTACAACAGGCCCAAGCACATTTGGGGAGGTAACTCTGTTACCTTGAAGGAACTGCAGGGTTGACACTTCATTAATAAGAAGTGTAGATGCTGGCGCTGAACATCCAAAGAAATCCATTAAATTGTATCTAAATGTAATCTAAATGCTGAGAAGAAAGGGGGTCTAAAATGCTTTCAGTAGAATTCCTGCAAAAATCATGACCTATTAAAACCAAGCTCTGTTATCTCAGCCCCAACAGTAGTTCATAAATATAAAAGGGCCTATCTTCTTAGTCACGTAGTTTTTGTTTTGGGAAATACAGTTATTTATTATAAAAAGATAGCATTTATGTTAACATGTAAGGGGTTGGTTTATTTTCAATGAATTAGTACATATCTGTAATGTCTTGCTATTCATTTCTAATATGGTAAGTATCAGTGGAAATAGCCCATATCAGCAGTCTCTTTTGGGGGTTCCTTAATAACTCATAAGAGTATAAGGGGTCCTGAGTAAAGCAGTGAAGTGAAAGTTGCTCAATCGTGTCCGAGTCTTTGCAACCCCATGGACTATAGCCCGCCAGGCTCCTCTGTCCATGGAATTCTCCAGGCAGGAGTACTGGAATGGGTAGCCATTCCCTTCTCCAGGGGATCTTCCCAACCCAGGGATTGAACCCAGGTCTCCCATATTGCAGGTGGATTGTTTACTGCCTGAGCCACCAGGAAAGCCCAAGAATACTGGAATAGGTAGCCTATCCCTTCTCCAAGGGAACTTCCCAACCCAGGAATCGAACCAGGGTCTCTCGCATTGCGGGTGGATTCTTTACTGGCTGAGCCACCAGGGAAGCCCATAAGAGGGTCCTGAGACCAAGCATTAAAGGAATCACCCAGCGTAGAAGTCCCCCAGTGAAGAGGAAAGATGTTGGTCCCCACAGCCCAATATGCAGGTGGTAATTCTCCAGACTTACAGCACTGATGATAAATAGGAGGACACACAACCCAAGCCAAATGTGAGAACTGCACCTGCCGAGTGAGGACCATTTGGGAGATGCTGGGCTTGTCCGCATGGGACTGGGTACTGTCACTGTGGCCAGGCAGCCCTTGTTATTTCATCCCCTCCTCGTCCCCACAGGTCACCTCTGGGAGTGAGAACTGTGGTCTCCGAGTCCTCTCTGCCCGCATCTTCTGCCCCTGTTTTCTGCCCCTGGACAGCACCCCCTGGAATCTGGCCAGACTCCTCTCCCGGGTAAGTGCCCGTGTGACCGTCCATGTCGTCAATACTGCTACACATACCGTCCATGGATATTGTTCTCCTGGCAAGGCCAGCTTGCTCCACAGCGTGTGTTAGCTGCTTGGCGAAATGTCCTGTCATTGTCATGGTTACTATTCAGAGATTATATTCGAGTTCGCTTTGCCTTTCTGAAAAGTGAAGATAATTTTCCCTGATGTCCCTCCTCCCAGGGTTGTTCCAGGAGACAAACTGGTTACTGTGTCACTCAAACACATGCTTAGGGCCCAACCATCAAAGGTGGTCCATTCAGGACGCAGGGGGGAACATGCGGCTTCCCTCTGTGGAGTCAGGCTTGGCTGGTTTGATTCTGATGCGATCGCCAAGCAGTGAACTGATCTGGGTGACGCTATGTAACTTTCCTGCGCGTGTCCATCTGTAAACGGAAGCGGCAGACGCCCCTGAAGTCCAGGGCTGTAGTGAGGATGAACCAAGATGAGGCATAGAGCTCTGCGTGCTGGTGCCTTGACTATAGGAAGCTTTCAGTGGAGGCTCTTTTTTGTAACATGAAGGGAGACACCTGGTTTTATTATAAAGCTCCACTGGAAGGGGATATCGTCTCTGTTTCTGGAACTCTTTGCTCAATGAAGGGGATTGAGTATCTGGACAGGATGTAGGGCCCATTCATTTGGGTCGGAATTCTGCAAATGAGGGGGAATCATGAAACCGCCTAAGCAGGGGAGATGTTTCTTAAAAAGATAAGTCGGGTTCCTGTGCATGGAGACAGTTCCATGGGGACCGTGTACTGAGGAGGCAGGCAGGAAGGAGCTGCAATGGTACAAGAGGGGAGAAGTGTCTGGTTCTAGCAGGCTCTGGGAAGTGGAGGTGATGGGCTTTGGTGACTGGGTGGATGATGTTGGAGCTGAGGAGAAGAAGGGGTCTAGAGTGACTTCATATTTTGAGTCAGAATAAATAATGTTTTCCTTTTGCTGACTTGAGCTCTGGAGAAAGTCGGGGAAACAAATGTTCAGTCTTGACCTTGTGGAATTTAAGACTTTTCCAAGCAGTGCTTGCCAGCATCCTTCCTTCTCCACCTGGCCCCACTCAAACCTCCTGCAAACCCCAGGCCTCCAGCTGCCTAAGAAGCTGAGAGCCCTTTGGATAGGATTCATCCCTCTAGGGGCATGACTTCCTTCCCTATGGAAAGCTGGGCCAGCTCACAACATGTGGGCCGCTTCTGCCCCCGTCAGCAGACACCTGGCCCCAAATCCCTTCTGTTTGAGCCGAGGGAGGCCTGGACTCGGCTGCCCACTGAAGACCCCTGCTCAGGAGCCAGGAGCACACAGAACATCCTCCTCCAGGGAGTCCGCATGTCACCAACCTCCTTTTCAGAAAGACCAGGTGATCAGGTCACACAGCTCATAAGGAACAAAGCTGGAATCCCAAGTCAGGGCAGTTAGACTCCAAACCATTCCCCCTCCTCTGCTTGGCCTTGGCTTGTGGATCTTCTCTGAGCCCCTTGGCCCCAAACTGCTAGACCACCTGGGCTGCTGTCTAAATCCATCTTCCTAGTTCTTTGCAGAACCTGTCACCACACACACCTCCTAGGAGAACCATGTGTGCTCCTAGAGATGCAGAAATTCCTGTCCACCCACAGTGTTCAGTCATTCAGCAAATGGTCACTGAGGGCCTCTAATGGTAGTGAACCTCACACTCACAGGAAGTCTGCTCACTTTCCTCCCCCTATTGACTTGTGCAGCTCAAATTGGCCTGGTTTTACTCCTAGACCCAGGAAGAGGCCCTCATTTACCCATCATCTTTCAAAGCAGAGTGAGCAAGCAATGCTCATTTGAGCCTACTAAAGATAATTTAAAAGTAGCCTAAGAAGTTTGCCTCAAGGGCAGGGCCATGGATTTTTTTATCCACCCTCCCTCCCCCACAAACAGAATCCAGGAAATGCCTTTAAGTGAAGAAACAGTTTGCTGAGCACTGGAATAGTGCAAATGAGATTATAGGGAAACTGTTTAATCTTCTCAACAGAATAATTCCCACTCAGCATTCTTAAACTGAGCATCTCATAGGGGAAAAAAGTAATGCTTATTATAAATCAGCCTCATCTGTTTCTTGATGCCCTTTCCTAAGTCCCAACCACTTCTTTAAAGATATAGGATAACCCAGGCCGCTCTGATTCGGCCTCTAAGAATTGGTTCTGTTTCTGTGTTTGCACAGACCATTCATCTTCAGAAAAGGGTGTTCAGCCCTAACCCTGCCCTCCAGTACTTCCAGAGCTGTCATTTCGCTTTCTGGAAACTTTCCATCACCACCAAGCAAGCAAGGCAATTCCACAGAAAGAGCAGATGATGGGAGAGTTGGCCAAGACACAGGGCAAACTCATCAGATAGATGTCTTCTTCCTTATTACTCTCTTTTTCAACACCAGTTGTCTCCTGAATGAGTGAAAGTGAATTAGGAGTGTTATTAAATCAGTTTCCAACAAAAACTCTTGCCAGTTCTGTGAACCTGGCTTCGCACGATCTGCTCCTGAGAACAGTGCATCTTTTCTCGATGCGGGCGGATGGGTTGGGAGGGATAACAGAGGATGAGACGGTGGGATGGCATCACCGACTCAGTGGACATGAGTTTGAGCAAGCTCCGGGAGATGGTGAAGGACAGGGAAGCCTGGTGTGCTGCAGTCTATGGGACAGCAAAGAGTTGGACGCGACTCAACAACAGTACAGCATCCTCTTGGATCATGGAGAATTAGTGATTTCCTCCCTTAAGAGTGTCAGTTAGAGCAGCAGAGCCTTGTCAGAGAAGGGACCCAATGTGACGCTGTAGAACCGTGGGAGCAGATTGTCCGGGACCAACCCTCCCCCTCTCTCCTCACTGGGGCCCCCAGTAGGACTCCGGGCTTCTGGACTGGGGTTGACCCCTGACCCTTTTCTGACTGAAGTTTATCTAAAGCAGCTTATGGTGGGTGGCGAGCAGCACTGCTTACCCCTGTGGGGGAGGAGGGTCAGGAGGCCTGAAAATAAGAGAGCAGAGAGAACCAACCCAGCTAGAAAGCATGCTGAGCCCTGGGGTTGTCCCGTCAGCCTTCACATTCTTCCCCGCTGTCATCTTCCTTTGCTCTGAGTCTTTCACTTTTATTCTTTATTTTTTTTTTCTTTTTATTCTTTTGCATTGCTCATATTTCTCTAACTGCCCTCAGATCTTCTTTGTGAACAAGGTGAGGTTTAGAGGAATAAGTGAGGATGAGTGAGGGGCCGACCTACCTCATAGCATCCTCTAAACCAATGTAAGGATATTTCCCCATCTGCTTGGAGAAACATCTTTATAGAGCCAGAAGGGGCCTGACCTGAGAATTCCCTGCCACTGGAAGGAGAAGCTGATGATAAACCCCGTCACTTGCTTCCTTTCATGACTGTTAGGAGACTCGTATCCCGTGGCCCAGCTAGGAGGAATCTGCCCACAGCAGGCTGCCCCTGGTCCCTATGGACCCAGAAACTCATACTGGGGCTGTTGGAAGCACATCCAAGGTTGACTGCCCCTCCATTTCTGATTGCACTGGCCCAGCTGGTGGCCATCTGAAAGTTGACCCTGGATGAGGTGCTTCTGTACAGTGAGCATCTGCAGGATACCCAGGTCTGTCTGGTCGGTCTTTGGGGCCAAAGAGAGCCTGCTGAGTTTCTTCCGCCCCTGCCAGCAGCAAAATGTACTGTCGGTACCACACTCTTTGGGCAGAGAATGCCTTGGGCACCAAGGCAGAAATCCTATAACGGGCAAGGCTCTTGGCCAAGCACATTTAAATAGCGCTGGTAATAGCGTGAGGACCTTCATTTCCCCAACACAGCATTCTTTGTAAGCAGGGATCTTGCCAGCTGGGCAGGAAGCCACCATCACCCTACATTTTGTGGAGAGGGGGTTGTAAGTGCGGATTCATCCAGGACACTAACCAAGGTCATACGGTTGGTCTAGGATAGAGGTGACCTCTTTCTGTGAGGCTGGTGTCTGTCCTATTTACTCTGCAAGGACATCCGCCCTCAGGCACTGTCAGTGGTGGGTGCAAGCTGCAATCAGCCTGTGATGGACTCACTCTATAAATGTGCTTATTTGGAGAAACTCTGTCATAGGAGGAGGGCTTCCCTGATGGCTCAGACCGGAAAGAATCTGCCCACAGTGCAGGAGACCCAGGTTCGATCCCTGGGTCGGGAAGATCCCCTGGAGAAGGGAATGGCTACTCACCCCAGTATTCTTGCCTGGAGAATCCCATGGACAGAGGAGCCTGGGGAGCTACAGTCAATGGGGTCACAGAGTCGGACACAACTGAATGACTAACACTTTCACTTTCACTTTCTTCCTGTGATAGGAGGACTTCCCGGTGACGGCTAGTGATTAAGACCCCATGCTCCCACTGCAGGGGCTGCAGGTTCGACTCCTGGTCCGGGAGCTAAGATCCCACCTGCCTCATGGCATGGCCCGAAAACAAACAGCCCTGTGATAAATCCTTAAAGGAAATATTCTGCTGTAGAGTACGCCTGCCCACCTACATTCCCATGGAAGCACCTCTCCACTCCCCACATCCATCCTGCCCTTACTTCGCCACTGTTTATCACTTCTGGGAATCACAGAATTCCCGATGGAGGCTCTGGTAGGGGGTGGGTTGCAACCTTAGATGCCTTTTTGGTTCATAGGGGAAAGCATCCATGCTTAATAGGTCTATGCAAGTCTGCATCAAACAAAAAGTAGCATCATTGAAAACAGGAATATAATCAGACCCACGTCCCTTCCTCTCTTCCTCTGTCGCAGCAGCTCAGCCAGACGTGGCCTCATCACCTCAGTTAGGCTCCTGCAGAAGGTGAGTTTTGCCTTGAAATGATTTAACAGAATACTGAGCCAGGCCCACGCAACATCTCTCAGGGGTTCTGATGAGGATGACAAGCTGCATGAATCCTGTACTGGGTCAGTTCGTTGTTACTTCTCTGCCCACCCCATTTGGTGGCGGAGAGAAGTGAACCCACCCACAGCTCCTACTGAAGGGATAGCCTGAGGCTGACCATAGCTGAGCAGGGGTGGACGTCTGACCTCACTGTGGAGAGAGATGCAGGAAGAGCAAATCCATGGAGGAGGCTGAGGCTGGTAGGTTTCTATTTTGAGAATGTCAGTTTCAAAACCCAGACCCTGTGACTAGACCCTGGGGCATGGAGAGTCGGGCCCATGCTGCTGCCGTGGTGAGTCCAAGCCAGTCTTTCAAGCATTCACTGAGGATCTCTTATGTAGAGGAATCAGAAAGAAGCAGAAACGGGAGTCTTAGGGCCCAAGAGTAAGAGACCTCGGATTCTGACTCAACAGACTGTCCCGTGAGCCTGGCTGACTTTATTTTCAGCCCTTGGAAGTCTATTCAGTTGCCTGTTAAGGCCTCACAAATAACCCTCCTTTTCTTAAGCCTCCACAAGGGGGATTTTTTTCTTGCTGATCTGTGTGCCTGGAGTAACACAGCTCTTTATACCCACCGTGAAAGTCAGCGATGGTGGGATGTGTGGTCAGGCCAGTGATCCTGCTGCTAAGGGCAGAAGGCTGCCCCTAAACCATCCCCTGAACAGATTGCTCAGTCTCTGGGGTGTGGGCACACTGGCCAGATGAGAGGGCTGTCTGTGGGAGGCAGAGCTGCCATAGAACGTGCCCAAGGAGGAAAAGCATAGCCGTTACAATGAAGCAGATCCAAGGTATTTGTCTCTAAAACATGCTTTTTTTTTTTCCTTCATAGTTTCTCATTTGTGAAATCAGGATGTCTCTCACAATTCACGGTCTGGCAGCTAGAACCGTTAGAGTTATTGTGAACAAACTTGGCCAGGGCTGTTCCCAGTGTTGTCACTTCAGCTGAGTTATATGCATTTGTCAGACCCACAAATGCTGAATTTGTTGTTGAAAATATCTTCAGAAAGGTTTCACTGTGATTTGGCAAACAAAAAAGTCATTGTGTTTGCAGAAAGGCATGAAAACGGAGCAGTGGAGTATATATTTTATATTAATGAAGCCCGTATTTTTGTTAAAGGAATGATTGCAATCTCATATTTCTTTCAAAGCAATAACCAAGTGCTTTAGAAACTTGTGGGTAGAAGAAATGGAGGTACATTTTGTTACTGAGATAAATGCACAAGGATGGCTTATCACCCACCAGCACAATGCAACCACAGGCAGGAGAGATTGCCAAGTCCCTCAGAACAGATGAAAGGCATTTCAAAGCACCAGGAAGCTGGCGTGCCCTGTCCATGCATTGCTAAGGCTGTGACCCAGTGTACTGAGCAGTGATTTTCTTTTTCTTTAGTGGCATGTAAAATATTGATATGACTCACAGTTGAAGGAGTCTTAGATTAGATGAAATACATTAATAATAACCAGCAAACTGTGGCTGAACAGGCTTACACCCCAAAAAGAAGAAAGCCAAAGGCCACTCATGCTTCAGTCCCTGTTTATCCGCAGCAGGTAACAGTAGGGGAGAACAAAGGATTTCATAGCTCTGCAAAACTGTGAAGTCGAAGGTTTTGTGGCTGTGGGTTTACTACATGAAACACACCCTCTGCGCTACACCAGATACTCAGAAACTTGCGCTTGGTCGTGTTGTCTGTCAGCGTCAATGAACATGTGGAGTGAAGACAAAGGGAGTTTCAGTATCCTGTGTTTCTCTCCACTTCAGGGTGCCCACACTCCTGGGTCCGCACCTCGGTTCTCCTTTTCCCCTTAGCTGACTCTCTTGTTCCTTCTTTGTCTATCACTCTCGGGGTCTTCAGAAGTAGTGATGTGAAAACATGAGTTCCTCCCAGTGTATCAGAAAGGTCCATCAAGAAAAACTATATATGTGTTCCCCAGTATAAAGTACCTCCATTTTCATCCTTTTTATGGCAGAGTAATATTCCATTTAGTGTGTGTGTGTGTACACACAACATCTTCAGTATCCATTCATCTGTGATGGACGTTTTGGTGGCTTCCATGTCTGGACTCTTATAAATAGTGCCGCTATAAGTGCTGGGGTGCATGTGGCTTTTTGAATGATAGTCTTCTCTGGTTATACACTCCGGAGTGGGAATGTAAGATTGTATGATGACTCTGTCTAGTTTCTTAAAGAACCTCCATACTGTTCTCCATATGGCTGCCCCAATTTACATTCCCATCAACAGTGTAGGAGGGTTCCTTTTCAGTTTGCAAAATGACTTGCAACTCTAAAACCTTATTCTATGACAATGCTTTCAATTGAATTGTCATAGAATATTTCAATTTTGATATTATCGTTGCTGAAGAGAAAATTTGTCTTTACGAGTACAGTGGTAATTATAAGTCAACCGTTGTCATTTTGACAACACCAACTTAAAGTCATCCAGAAGAGGCTTAGCAATAGATGAAAAGTTCAGGGCTGTCACTTCAAGACAGGGATCACTCGGTACCCACTTAATGTCAACATAGCTCACAGACTGTATGGCAGAAGCTGGGTTGAATGTTGAGTGTATCATCCGTGTGACTGAGAGTATGCTTAAGATAATTCAAACCAACAGTTTTTGAGAACATAACATTTTCAAGGTTATCTTTTGGGAAAAGAAAAAATAAATTAACTCTCCAGGATTCTCCCATCCACAGATACCAATGTGTATTATACTCTAATCTCTGCCATCTTCATTGTTGGGGAGAGACAACAGGCCAGGAGAGATGGGAAGCAAGTGACTCAAGGTCATTCAGTCACTTCCCGGACGTGGCTGGAGCTCAAGCCCAGAGCCTATCCCATTCCACCCAGCTTTGTCTATGTATCATTTCAGCTCTTGTGCTCCATGAAGCAAGTCTGGGCTGACTCAGTTCAGATATACAAATGGTGGTGCTAAAGGATACTTGGTATCTCTTAGTTGTTTTTTTTTTTTTTAAATATATATTCTCTGTATCTCCATTAAAACCTAGAAACTTTCCCGTTAACATCAATTCATGGAGGACCATTTTGTTTCTAAGCTGCAACCAGAGCTCCCTCTAATGGCTATATATTTGAAGAACAAATTCTAGGGGAAATGAAATAACTCCCGTTCTTTTAGAACTGAGGACTTTTAAAACTATTATCGTCTATCGCGTTGTTACCGACCTTTGCAACTAGGTCATTTTAAAACAGGACTGAACCAATGCACTGATTAATTTTGTGTGTCAGCGTGACTGAGCGACGGGATGCCTGGATATTTGGTCACACATTATTTGGGATATTTCTGTGAGTGTGTTTTGGATGAGATCTACATTTGAATCAGCCTGAGCTGCAGCCCTGGATAGAACAAAAAGGCTGATAGTGTCTCAAGCAAGAGGGAACTCCTCCTGCCTGACTGTTGAGCTGGGGTATCAGTTTTTCCTGCCTTTGGTGTGGAACTGAGACATCAACTCTCCCTGAATCTTGAACCTGGCAGCTCTGGGATTGAAACTTCAAATGTCAGTTCTCTTGGTTGTCAGGTCTTCGGTCTCAGACTAGTTACCCCATCGGCAAGCTTGGGTCTCAGCTCACAGTTGCAGATCTCAGCTTCTATAACCAGGAGAGCCAATTTTGTGTGTGTGTGTGTGTCTGTGTACACACAGTCTATCGGCTTTGTTTCTCTAATGAACTCTGACTGATTCACTAAAACACTTGATTTCAAGGCACTTAAAAAAAATATGAGGGACTTCCCCAGTGGTCCAGTGGGTAAGACCCCACCTTTCAGCGCAGAGGGTATGGGTTCAATCCCCTCTCAGGAAGCTAAGGTGCCACATTATGTGGGGTACAGCCAAAAATTTTTTAAAAATAAATAAAAGCAGTTGTACTATTAAAAATGTTCAACTCTACTGATGTTCCATTTTACATTTGCTTATATCACACTTGATAAGATCCTCACAGCCATGCTGGGAGACAGAGCAAATATCCTGAGCTCAGAACATAGATAGAACTGATGCCCTGACCCCCAGAGATAGAGCTGACCTCTAATATTGTGCCTTTTCCATTATAATCACAGTATCACTCTGAGTCATTCTCTGCCACAAAACAGGAAGACAGCCTCTCCAGTTGTTTCACTGATCGCATAGGCTATTGATGATTTTCAATCCCAAACATGCTCTTCAATGGCTGTTTTCTGGCTGCGTTGGTTCAGTAACCTAGCACACAATGTGAATAATTCTAGGCTCTTATGATAGACAAGAGAATAAGATTACTTACTGTCTCACACAAGCAAGTTCATACTGGAATTCCAGATTTTTTTAAAAAATGGTTTTACTGTGATCCTTTCTTTCCCACAGATTGCTAAGTGGAAACCTGATTATGTGGCTCCTGTAAAAGTATTGATTTATCCATGGGGAGGAGGTAAAAGTGATCCACATTTACCAATGTTACCATTCCCCTGCATCTAAAAATGAGCAGGAATTGTTCCCAATAAAAACCAGGACTTGCTTTTTAAGCTAGGCTTCTATATTGTCTCAGTTTCCCTGGACCTTGATTTCTTCATTTATATGTCTTGGAGATTATTCAATAATAATGAGCAAAGCTTTCACTCATTTCCCAAGTATTGTATATTATTCCCTTATGTGAATTTTCAGTAATTAATGGGACATCTTATTAATGAAATTCAAGTCTCAAGGCAGAATAGAATATATTAATTAGTGATGAATAATAAACATGTCTCAACAACCATGCATTTAATCTTCTTTTTATACAGAATGTTTATAAATATGGTAATTTTTACTTGCTCCGTCTTCATGGAGAAAACTGTAAATAAAATTCCAGATAAAGATGGATGGGTTGAAATTCCTCAGTCATATATCTATAATATGCATAATCACAAGTTGGGAGTCAGGTCACCTGTATTACAATTACAGGAATACCTATATAGAAGAGAAACATGTTCAGTGTATAACCTGAGAGCTATAAAACCTTGGCAAATGTTACCCAAATGTAGGCCTTTCCTCAAGAACAAAAACAAGAGCAAAAACTTGCTATTTTCCCCTTTTCTTTTCCATCTGTGTAGAAGAGAGAGAAATATTTTATGCTCTGTCATTTTCTACTACATTTATTTATATATATATATTATTATTGAAATATAGTTGACTTACAATGTTGTGTTAATTTCTGCTGTATAGCAAAGGGGTTCAGTTATACAAATTATGCATTATTTTTTATATATTGTTTTCCATTATGGTTTATCACAGGATACTGAATATAGTCCTCTGTGCTGTAGAGTAGGACTTTGTTGTTTATCCTTTCCATATATAAAAGCTTGCATCTGCTAACCCCAACCTCCCACCCCAGGCCACCCCCCCAACCACCTCCTCCTTGGGAACCACAATTGTGTCTATTTCTCCGTGAGTGTTTCTGTTTTATAGATAGGTTCATTTGTGTCCTATCTGAGATTCCACATAGAAGTGATATCATATGGTTTTTGTCATTCTCTTTCAGTTACTTCACTTAGTATGATAATCACTAGTTGCATCCATGTTGCTGCAAATGGCATGACTTTCTTTTTGTGGCTGAGTAGTGTTCCATTGTATATATGTAGCACATCTTCATATCCATTCATCTGTCAGTGGATATTTAGGCTATTGTGAATCATGCTGCTATGAACATAGGGCTGCATGTACCCTTTTGAATTAGAGTTTTATTTGGATATATGCCTAGGAGTGGGATTGCTGGGTCATGTGATAGCTCTATTTTTAGCTTTCTGAGGAACTTCTGTGCTTTTTCCTTAGTGGCTGCACCAAGTTACATTCCGACCAACAGTGCAGGAAGGTTTTCTTTGTTCCACATCCTCTCCAGTATTTGTTATATGTAGACTTTTCCACAAAGGCTATTCTGACCAGTGTGAGGTGGTACCTCATTGTAGTTTTGATTTGCATTTCTCTAATAATTAGTGACATGGAGGATCTTTTCATGTGCCTATTGGCCATTTGTATTTCTTCTTTGGAGAAATGTCTATTCTGGCCATCAGTCCATTTTTCAGTTGGGTTGCTTATTTTTTTATTGTTGAGTTAAATGATCTGTTTGTATATTTTGGAAATTAAGCCCTTTTTGGTTGCATCGTTTGCAGATATTTTTTCACTCTGTAGGTTGTCTTTTCAGTTTTATTTTTTTATGGTTTCCTTTGCTGTGGAAAAGCTTGTAAGTTTGATTAGGTCCCATTTGTTTATTTCTGCTTTTATTTCTATTGCCTTGGGAGCCTGACCTAAGAAAGCACTGGTGTGATTTACATCAGAGAGTGTTTTGCCTATGATCTCTTCTAGGAGTTTTAGATGTCTATCATGTCTTATGTTTAAGTCTTAAAGCCATTTTGAATTTACTTTTGTGTATGGTGAGAGGGTGTGTTCTAACTTTATCGATTTACATTCTACTACATTCATTTTTTTTTTAACTTTCTGCCACTTTCCATAGAAGACTTAAAGAAAAAACACAATGAAGTAGAAAACTATTACTATATAAAACTGACATCAAGAAAATGCAAAAGAACAAACTGAAGAACAATGTCAAATATGAGTGTGTAAACTATTACTTATTAGAAGTAGAGGGCAGGAACAGTTCATTGTTCACCAAAAACCTGTTTTACTTCTCCTTGGGCACATAACTGGATTGTACTTCCCAGCCTCCCTGCAGTTTGAATTTCAGCCAAGGGAACGTGAAGAGAAGTTGCATGTACTACTTGTGGTCCATGAGAGCCTTCCTTTACATTCTTCCGTATACTTTCCTCCTTCCCTTGACTGGAAAGGACATGGCAAAGTCCTGCTCTGATTATGGCAGAGCATCTGTCATCCTAGGTCTTATGTGAGGGAGAGGTATTCAGCCAATCCACACGCCTTCCCAGGGTTGTCCCCTGAGCCAAGGCCCAAATTTTGATTGTCTTTGATCCATTAATCAGTGTTTGTTAATTCAGCCTGGTGTAGCCTAAATAATACAGGCAGTTGACATAAAGCACAATAAACCTGCATTTTCTTTTCAGAAAGCCTTTTAACAAATGGGAAATAGACAGATATTCATGCAGCAAACAGCAATTCAGGGCATGCCTGGCTTTAAATTAGTTCATCCTCTTTTTTGACATTGGAGTAGGTCCCAGCTGGAGGAAGAGGTTAGTTAATCCTCTGAAGGGTTAAGCCCACAACACTTGGGCAGTGTGTCCATTGAGCCTCAGGAACCTTCGTGGCCAAGAGGTGTCCAGTTGAAGGACATCACCAGTTCAAATCATAGAACCATAACTGGAGACTGAGGAGCCCATGTTGTCTGTGAGTCATTGATTTGAAACCCAGAAGAGGAGCTGTGGCCAGTGTCTGGAGTTGGTCAAATGGCAAAATCAGGAGCCCTGGGGAATGGCAGGTCCGTGTGGAAGTCACCAAAACCAGGATCCCAGCTGCAGGGTCCATATCCCAGCTTCACTCCTGACTAGTTATGGAATCTTGAACAACTTGTTCATGTTTCTGGGCTGATAGATTTCTTCTCTTACAAAACCTGGATAATAAAGGTGTGTAATTCAGAGCACCATGAGAATTAAATATACCTAAAGGGCTTAGTTCAGTGTCTGGCACATGATAAACATTCAGTAAATGGTGACTGTTTTTTATTCTCATGAATGAGAAGGATGAGCAAGCACACCTTGGGAGCGTCAGGATCAGTGCACACCAGGAGCCTGGCCAGCAAGAGCTGAGCACCAGGCTTTGCCCAGTGTAGATATTCCCCTCTGATGCTGGGATGTGGCTCTCAGTCTTGGCCCATCTGGATCTGAAGTGTGGAGGAGTAGCCAAGTCATCCCACTGCCGTACAACATCCATGATTCACCTCTAGCGGCCACCAGTGGCCGGGCAGCATGTAGGAGCTTGCTGGCCACTCACATGGGGGAGAGAGGGCAGCAATAGCAGGAATCACCCATCCTGAGGGAAGACACCCCTAAGGCCTCCCAGCCATGCAGGGGGACACCGGGCACTGTCAGTTATTGAGGTTTACCAGGAAAAGAGGGTTTGCACAGGCACCAGAATCTCAGGTCCTCTAAGTATCAGCTGTGTGACTTTGGGGTGAGTCTCTGAACTTTACTTCTTCCTCATCTAAAATACTGTCTTAAATTGCTACATTATGGATAAATAAGATAACATGGTATCTTATGAAATAACCAATAAGATATAGCTCAGTAAATCTTTAACACATATCAGTGGAAGGAGGGAAATCATGTTTATATGGTCTGTTCTGATGGGTGAGTGGCTGGGTCGGGCATGTTAACAATTCAGTTTATTCCATAAACCACACTTGGAAGCATGGTTGGTTGTGATTAAACGCTTAATAATGTTTGGTGTGTGGTGAGCTGGTCCTTGTGCTATAAGGGACCGCAAAGACTCTGTGAACGACTAGTGGGCGCACCACCCTGCTCAAGGGGCTGCTCCCTGGGTTCCTGTCTCCCACATCCTCTGCATTAGCAGTGCTGCTAATGTGAATAGCAGAAGCTGTGGGTGATTGCATTTGCACTCCTTTTATTACTGGGCTTGCAGTATTTCCACCGTATATTGAATCCTCTTCTGGGACTTCACCACAGGCAGAGTTCCTAGGTACAATGAACTTTTTCCAGGCTTTTCGAGGAAGTCCTGACTCCATGGAACTAGCCTTATCACCTGCTTGCCCTCAACATGCCTCTTAAACCCCATCCAAGCTGAATCACTCAGAGCCCACTTTCCTGCCTCCATCTGACCATACATTATGTTACTTCATCTAGGAGGGTCTGGTTCCTGGGAAGTGTTAGGGATGGGCAGGTGGGTCTCCGGGTCATTTGCTGGTGAGGCAGTTTATCTAACAGAAGAATTTCTACTTCTTTGACATTACAGTCTACTCCTTCATCAGCTATTTTCTGGACTTTTAAACATCCTCCTGTGTGTTTTTCCTGCCAGTCTGCTCCCCACTCATCTCTCTCCTCACAGCCTCCAGAACTGACATTGCTTACTAAACTGTTCTAATGATGGAAAGTGCTTTGAACAATGAGTCTGGGTGTGTCACTTCAGCACAGCTTCTCTGAGGAACTTGGGGCAGATCATGTACCCCTCAGGGATGCAGTTTTTCACCTGTAAATTAGGCATGTTGGGCTATATGAAGTCTAAAGTGGTACTTGCTCTATAGGGCTGAATGAAGGGAATGGTTTTACAACCATCACCGTCATATAGACTCGAATGACACCTGTGCATGAGGACATTTCTGACTCAAAAATGTCACTGGCTCTTGTGAGAAACTATGGGATCCATTTTGTGTAAAAATAATGTTAGTGAAGAATTAATTGAGGTGAAATGCCCACTGGGCTTCCTGACGATCCATGATATTAATGTACTTTACCATTAGATTTGAGTTTTTGTTGCTGTCTCGATAGATGTATTTGAAGTAGTGTAGTGTTGGTACTTTTCACTTTCATGCATTGGGGAAGGAAATGGCAACCCACTCCAGTGTTCTTGCCTGGAGAATCCCAGGGATGGGGGAGCCTGGTGGGCTGCCGTCTATGGGGTCACTCAGAGTCAGACACGACTGAAGCGACTTAGCAGTAGCAGGCCACTAGTTTATAACAGTACAGAGAAGAGACGGACTGCATGGTGAGAGAGGATCCGCATGGTGTGTTTGTATCTCGGGAGTGAGGCATGAAGGCCCGTGAATGATAGAATTCAGGTAGAGGAACAAAGCCAGACATCCCGGATTCTCAATATCGGGGGAAACCACTGCCCAGGACCTAGAGGGAAAGCTGGGTTGAGCCACGCAAAGTTCAGATGGTGATGGCAAGAACCAAGAAGAAGCAGGGCAGCATCAGAAAAAAAAAAAAAAAAACTGCAAGATAAAAATCCATTCTGTCAGAGCAAGGGAAATTGGAGAGTAAGGCGCAGATTTCAGAGAATTTGTATCAGGAAGGTTATTCTGACTATGACCTCAGCAGCGTGTGACTATAGAAATGGGATAACATATATTAATGCTCCCAAAACAAACTTCAAGTCCCAAGAAAATACCTCAAATATCCTGAGTGATCACAGTGGGGTTGACCCCCCGCCCCAGGCTTCCTCAGCAATTCCCATTAAATCTGCCTTCTCTTCAAGCTGACATTCCCATCTGCAAGGGCCCCTGTCTCTTCTGCTCTCTGAAGGTCTAGAGGTAGAGCCTTCTGGATTTTTTTTTTATTACATCTAGACCATAGGGGTTCAGCAGGGCCAGAGCCGTATCCCCCAGATTGCCACAAATCATGTTCAGAGATTTAAAGAGCCAAGACGGAAACAATGCTAATATGGTGACAACCTTCCTTTTCACCCTGTCTTCAGGAGTCTCATGTTTCTTTCAGAAATGTTAGGAACAACGGCAGTTTGCTTGGAGCAGTAGGCTGTCTCCATCACTGTGAACCCAGTTTGACCCACAGCCCCTGGTGTGAGTTCTCACAGGGACACCCGTGGGAGAGAAGAGGAGACTAAGGAAGGCGAAGCTGCCAGTCCCGTGTGATTGACACAGCCCTGCGTGATTGACACCGACCGTGGACAGTGCTCAGAGGCTCACAAACACCCATCCTGGGACTTACATTTGAACAGAGCCCAGAGCCCTCCTCACTCAGTTTCCGCCCATTACTCCCTGATGCCGCCAGCTGAGCAGCCCCTCCGTGTGCTGACTTCTTGCTCCAAGCAGCCCCCCTCACACCCCCACAGCACCTCCTCTGGGAGAGGGTTTGACCTCCTCCTTGCATGGTTGACACCCTGCTCTCTGTTGATGATAAACCTGTTGCTAGTTGGTTTCCCTCCGATTCTGTGTAAACCACAGTATGTGTCTAAGATACCGATTTTGCAAAGAACCAGATGTTCTCAGAAGCACCAATTCATGTCTGAGCGACCTTTTTCTCATTTGTTTTATCGTACACTTAGTTCTTATAGAATCAGTTGGCACTGTATTGACCTGCTTTTCCACTTGATTTTTGTGCTCTTGGCTGTGGTTAGTGCAGACATTCCTCTTCACCTGTTTATGACCAAGCTAATCCCTTGTCATTCTACTTCCTGTTCCTTCGCTTATCTTCTATACTCCCTTGATTTTAAAACCTCCTTAGAAGGAGCAGCCCACTTAAAATTCACGTTTTTATGGCACATCTTCCCTTTATTTTTCTCCTATTACTTTAAAAACCAGCATTGATACACTTAACCAGCATGCTTTCTTTCTATTTGATATTGCCGACTCAAGAGTTTTCTATTCTTCAGGGTCCACTTAACATTTTCTGCCATCTCTGAGATTTTCTCCTCTTCTAGTGAGGCATGGTGAGGGTTACTGCAGGAAGAGAAGCTGGTTCTGCTCTGCCAGCTGAGGCACACAGTCACACGGTGGTGAAAAATAATGTAGAAACAGGATGCAGAGCCCCTGTCTGTGCGAAGCGAATCATTGTTGGATAAATGGTCACGTGTGTGTGTGTGTGTGTGTGAGTGTGAGCACGTTCACACGTGCTCAGTCGTGTTGACTCTTTGTGACCCTATGGACTATAGCCCGCCAGGCTCCTCTGTCCATGGGATTCTCCAGGCAAGAATACAGGAGTGGGTTGCCATACCCTCCTCCAGGGGGTCTTCCTGACGCAGGGATTGAACTCGCATCTCCTGTAACTCCTGCATTGGTAGGTGGTCTCTTTACCACTGTGCTGCCTGGGAAGCCCAAATGGCCACAAGCAGCATGATATGTATAACATGCACAGCGCATGTGTGTTGACTACTTGATTAAAAATCCAGCAGTTTTCAGGGGGTGCCTCTATCCACTATGCAACCACGATGGGCAGTACTTAGGAAAGACTGTAATTTATTGCTGGAAAGATAAGAGAAACTAGTCTTTAAAAGTCACCCCTGGCATCATGAAAAAATCCCGATTGCCTCCAATTTGCTTGTATCCTTTTCTGTCAAATAAACCACACTTCACAGAGATCTTGAATATTGTTATTGTCCCATGACTATGTCCTGCTACGAGTTCATCTCCTTATGGAAAAAGACAGTTTCTTGCATTTTCAAACTGTTGCTTGTGTGTAGGCCTCATGTAATTTTTTTAATCGATATGTAGCCTTTTCAGTCTGGAGAAGGGCATGGCAACCCACTCTAGTATTCTTGCCTGGAGAATTCCATGGACAGAGAAGCCTGGCGGGCTGCAGTCCATAGGGTTGCAGAGAGTTGTCCACAACTGAGCGACTACACACACACACAGCCTTTTCAGTAAACAATTTCAAAGACTGGCTATATTTTTTTCAGGCAGTTCTGTTTTATCTTCTCTTTTGAGCCATTATGGATTTTTGACTTTGATACCTTAATGCAAGCTTGCTTTCTCTTTTCTAAATTTAAACTTTTTGTTTTCAGTTGGGGTATAGCCGATTAACAATACTGCGATAGTTTCAGGTGAACAATGAAGGGACTCAGCCATACATACATATGCATCCATTCTCCTCCCAACTCCTCTCCTATCCAGGCGCCACAAAACATTGAGCAGAGTTCCATGTGCTGTACAGTGGGTCTTTGTTGGTTATCCATTTTGAAAACAGAAGTGTGTACATGTCCATCCCAAACTCCCTAACTATCCCTTCCCCCCGTCCTTCCTCCTGCCCCTCCCAAACTTCGAGAATAAGTTCATTGTCTAAGTCTGTGAGTCTCTTTCTGCTTTGTAAGTTCATCTGTGTCATTGCTTTTTAGATTTCACTTACGAGGGCTGTCATATGCTATTTCTCCTTCTCTGACTCACTTCACTCAGTATGACAGCCTCCAGGTCCATCCATGTTGCTACAGATGCAACCTTGCTTTCGTTCAACATCTAGAGTTTACAAACTAATCCTGAATTTTTCCCCTGCCCAGAAATATGGAGTCAACTATTGCCCAAGGGCATCTGTCCCTCTCATTGGAGAATAGTTTTAGAAACCACAAGCACTACTTCTACAAATAAGCTTGTCCTACTTTCTGACTGGAGTTTGACAGATGGCAGCAAAAATATCCAATGGCATAAATCACTGCAGGGACGGAACAGATAAAGCCTCCTTTAAAAACATGTCCATGGATTCTTATTGAAATTTCCAATTCATCTCAAGTTTCATAAATTTCTTCTTGGTTTACTCTAATGGAAGAGTTTATTATTCCATTGTTTTTCAATTTTTGAACAACTGGTTTTTCTTGTTCATCAGCATTAATTTTTTTTAAAGTAATACATTATCATACCAAACCATAAGTCTAAATATCAACATTGCCTCCCCAAACTCAGAAGGCTCTATGTCTTTTCTTCTGTCTCCACCATCAGCTCGGCCATCCTGAAACTGGCTTCACGGTGAGCAGGTCCCATCGATTCTTTGGTCAGCATCACCTTAGCACCAATATCTGGAAGGAGAGGAAACCCTAGCCTCTATCCAGGGGAACTCCAAAGAAACTAAGAGTTCAGAACACTCAGGGTGACACATAGATGCTTAATAAAAGATAATAATAAAATGTAGAATATAGACAAAGTTTAAAAAAAAAAATCCTCTGCCAGTTTTCTCTGTTTGAGCTCCCAGTTGGAATTTATTTTCCCTTTTATTTTTTCTTTCACTAATGCCTTTGTATATTTATGGGGCAATATTTTTAGTAAAAAATCGTTTTACACAGGCCCACAGGTATATACAGTGTCCTATACCGACTCACAAGGATCAACTTCATGCACCTCTTCCCAATTCTGCACTCAGATACCACATTTGTAGCTTGCAGTCAGCCATAATGGAAGTATTTACACCATGGAAATTGGCAAACACTATCAACCAGGACTTTCCACCCAGAGAATCACAATTTAAGCATGTATCAAGACAATTCCAGGTACACACCTCAGTTTACCCAAAACGAGTCAAAATGTCAAAACAAAATCAGTTGACATACAGAACTATCAGAATAATATGCCAAACGTTACAGTTGAGAACTCCCACTCAAGAAATTTACTGAGAGTAGCTTTTGGAGCTTCATGTGATTTTTGTAATGTTCACTGCATAGGGCTCCCCAGAACCAATCATTAAAAGACAAAAAATACAGTCGGATTATGGTACAGTTTAGTTATAATTCTGTTTAGTTATCCATCAGTTTCAAGTAATTTCCAGATATTTTTGATCCACCCCCAGCGGCCTTTATTTCCACAACAGACAACATAGAGAATCCAGTCATTTCTAATTATTAACATTTCCATGCTGATATACAATTTCTTACATGAATTAATACACACCATGCTCTCTCCTCAATGTCACATTCTGTAGTAACCATGTTGTATCTCCTGGATGATATGGAGGGTAGAACCCAGCAAACTTAGAGCATGGGGTCTGGCTTTGCCAAGATATAAAACGAGCTAAAAGAATATGAAGTTTCCTCATTGGGTCTGAGTGGGGCTGGCCCACTCATCTGTTCTTTCTGGTAGTCTGTCATGGCACCCCAGGTGTTATTCCCAGGAATATAATGACCTTGGATATCCCATCGTTGGAAACTGTTCATACTAGAGGTTCTCATTTGGTTGTTCATTTAGCACCTGAATGTAGGCAGGAAGCATGTCTATCTGCAAGCTCTGTGTCGTTCGATTCCCTGCCTTTTATTAACATCACCACTCTCACAGAGAAGTGACCTCCCTACGTGAGGAAGCCAGGGCACCCTGTCCTTCCAGCTGCCTTGGGACAGTTCTTGGCCGACTTCCACTCCCCAGGAGGATGGCGTTCTGAGCTACAGCCCATCTGAGTCTCGCATGCTTCCTCCCGGCTCCTGACACTCCCTCTCACCCAGCCCCTACCTCAAGCAGGACTTCCCCTGGCATGGCTCCCCAGCTTCTCACGTGCCCCTCAAGCCTGGCTCCACCTGGCTGTGCCCACTCAGGGACACAGACCCATGGCCTTGTTGGTACAGGCATTTGTGCTTGGCCGTCCCAGCCCCCAGCACCATGCAGGCCCACGTACCCTCACGCTCCTGTGCTCTGAGCGTCTCTCCACCTAATACTGCCCATTTTACATCCCTCCACGTTCTACCACATTCCATTATCTTCTACTGTGCCTTCCTGCCTGTTACCAAGGGAAGCTTGGGAGGGAGGAGTATATTCTAACCCTTCCCCTTTTCCCCTGTCAGAAACCACAGTTCAACTCAGATTTTTAAAAATTGACTCCAAACAAGTATCTTTGTTTTCTAAGACTTTGAAGCTTGGAGAGACCCCAGGTTGGTCATTTGTCTCCCTTACCTCCCCAGCACATTTGTGTCTGGCTAGTACTATTGACCACTTCTATACAGCCTTTAATTTCTGTTATTTCTTCAAGTCAGGAATTATTTGAGATCTTCTTTTTGATTTCCAAGAGGACAGATATTTCTTGGATTGCCTTTTATTCTGTTGTCTCTCTCTCTCTTTTTTTAAAAATTCTGTTGCACTCTAGAGAGTGAGAGATCTTACCATTTCTGCACATTGGACAATTATAGCTTTGTGGGTGGTTAAAATCTATACATAGGGCATCACTGCATTTACATCTATTTTTTATATTCCTCATTTTGTCTTCCAAATTTATCTACCTGGTGTGAGTATACCTGATTCATTTAACTGCTGTTCAGGATTTATTTATTGGATATTACATTATTGATTCTCCCATCAATGGACATTTTGATTAATTTCTTTCTAACTCTTTTTTCCCCCCAGTGGCAAACAATGCTTCACTGAACAGATGTACTTGTATCTCCTTTTTCTATGAATGCAAATTTTCTCAGGATTGGTGCCTAATATCATAATTACTTGCTCATAGGCTATACAGTATCTTATTTTGCTGGTACCCCCAGATTGCACCCCAGAAATGTAATAATTTATAAGTTCTCAATGGTGGCTTGAATTTTCCCCACATCCTGGCCAACAATTGATAATTTTTATTTTTTGCCTTTATCATGGTTGTACAACAAGATCTTGTGGTTTTATTACACATCCCTGAAGAAAGATACATATCTTCAGATTGAAAGAAACTTGAGTCCTGAGCAAAATAGATAAAAATAAATCCATACTTAGTGACATTATAGTGAAGACAAAGAGAAAAATCTTTAAAAGTAACCAAAGAAAAAAATACAGTTTACTTACAACGGAAGGACAGCATATTTCTCATTGGCAATTATAGAGGTCAACAGACCACAGGACAGTATTTTCAAAATGCTGTTGAGGGAAGGGAAAAAAAAAAAAAAAAACCTGTCAGATTAAAACTCTAAAGTATTTTCCCAGTATTGTGTCTGCACATCTCAATTGACCTCCCCACCTTCTTCAGAAATAGATACTATTCCTTGACTGAAAGGATGGGTAGGTGTCTAAAGCTGGGCAAATTCTAGAACCTCATGCCTCTGGCCACATGATCGGTCCTTTCCTTTGTTCAATGTCCTTTGGCTCTACCCTAGGATTGTAAATACCACTTGGCAAGACAAAGTGCTCTGGTTAGCCATGTGTTTCCTGTTCCGAAAACCTGCCCCACCTCAGGGAACTTTGTTCACTTTGCTCAGCCCTAGGCATGCATGAGTCTAGGTCCAGAGCAGGGAACCAACATATCCTTTTCTCAGCCCAGTATGGTTCCAGGCCTTGTTCTGTATCAAAAACCAGACTGGCTAGACTCTGATCATAGCAGTCAAGTTCCTGGAGTTCTAGATGACTGAAAAGTGGTAAGCTGACCTCTATCAACTAGCCTCTGAAAGTAGCCCCTCCAAAAATTTATTTCCATCTTAGTGTGCTAAATCTTTTAGATTCAAAAAGTTCACCTTCCTCAGTCTGCACAGTAGCCCTGTGAGAAAGTGAAGGTAAGGTAGGCATCATCCTTTCCCTTTCACAAATAAAGAAACCCCGACACGATGGGTTGAATGACTTGGCCCAAGTCATACAGCTGATGAGAAACAAAACATGTCTGAGTCAGTTTTTGTTATAAACGCCCTTTCCAGAATCCAGGTTTTTTGTCCATTTTCCTGAAACTTTCTTTGAGCCTGTACTTTCAACGCCCGCAATTGAAAAACTTACTAATTTACTATATTTGCTCTTATGTGAAGGTATTAAAATTTTGCAAAGTAAAGATGTAGACAGCAAGATAAGAAATATCAAGAAACTGAATATATGTTTAGAAATCAGATAATTTTTTTAAAAAATCAAGATGTATATTATACTGAGGGGTTAACATATTCAAATGAAATCTTACTTTATATTCATTGTGGATAAAGCCTAAACAGAAATATTCATAGGTATATTGCTCAGGGCAGAGGAAAAATGGTTTGAAAAATCAAAGAATTTTAGTTCATAGATTCTTATTTTCTGAAAGCTGTAGCTTAAGTAAAATCAGGTACCTTGATCATGAGAGTTACTCCATGGAACAGTGGCAAGGATCCACATGTGGGGTCTGACATCATATTATCTCCTTCTAGATACTCTGACTAATGGAGACAGAGGACCCTACAACAGAGGAAGGCTCTGCCCATTTCTTTTGCTCTGAACTGATAACATGAGTTCATATTTGGTCTTTCCCTGGCATAGGGTCTCTGGCTAGAGCCCCTCAAGTAAAATGCCTTATTCCTCACTAGGGCCAGGGCATGGAAAATAATCACCTATTTGTCAAAGTCACAGCTGTAATCCCTGAGTAAATGAGCTGGAGGATGAGGGGAGATGATAGTGTTCCCTGCTATTCTCTGAAAGAGTTGTGTGACCTTGAGCATCTCAGGTTGTCCTCTGGGCCCTCTGCCTGCCGGTTGGCATTTTCATTTCTGAATCTTTACTTACATACTACTCAATAAGCCTCTAAATAATTTTTTGAATATATTTTCATTATTTACTCAGTCAGCAAATATTGACCTTGTTGGCCAGTGACTCTGGGGATGAGCAGAATTATCCATGAACTTGAAGACAGACCCTTTTGTTTTGATCTCTTAGGTATAAATATAAAAGTGCTTACTGCTCCAGGGTCATATGTGAAAGGAGGGCTCCTAAAAATTGTGAGTGGAGAGCAAAAGTCAGGTAGTCCTCTAAAAATTTTTAATGAGGGCTTAGATTTTGAGGCAAAATGAGTTCTCCATTTAGGAAGGGAAAACACACACACAAACACACACACATCCCTGATTTGCCCCCCATGTAAACAATGTCCTGGTTTAAACCATTTCATTGGCATAATGAATTCCCTGTATGAGAAAGTCACTGTATAAAACTGTTCTAAATCAGTTATATCCCAGTAGGGGTTAGAAGTGTTCAAAAAACAGAGCTGCTTCAAGAAGCAGCTTTAGGAAACTTTGTTGGATGATATATGTACACTAAAGCTTTTCCGTTTTCACAGCAACATGAGTTTCACAAGTCAAGAGAGAGAGGAAATCGGAGTGACATGCCAACCAAACCTCCTTCTGTTTGGGCAAGAAGTACCACTGGGTTCACCCTTGCCAGGGAACCCTGTACCTCCCACCGCCTGATTTGAGCACAGGGATGACAGGGAGTCAGGGGTGGAAGGAAGGGAGCCAGCCTCCCCAGGGCACACGAAGCAGCAGAAGGAAAGAGGCCACAAAAAGGAAAGAATCTGTCTCTGCCTCCCTGTCTGTCTGTCACACACATGCACACACACACACACCAGTTTGGTGCTAAATGCTCCCAGCTCTTCCTCTGGACTCCAGAGATTCTCTTACTAGGACTTCAAGAGCTCACTGAAGGGAAATGTACACCAGAAGAAAAGGGAAGTTGTCATCTGAGGAGCCGGATTCAAGTATTTGGAGGACTTTTGGAGACTTGAGAAGACGCAGGTAGCAGCAAATTAAAACTGTGGGTGAAAGCAAGTTAAGGAGGCAAACTCAGCAGTGACACAACCATCGTGACTCAAGAGAGCCTGACGTGATGGCACCTTGGCAAGGCCAGTTAGGGAAGTGAAGAAAATAGGACTGGAGAGACCTGGAGCCAGAATACACCGGGGTGTGGGTCAGCACCCCTCTTGGCCTCACTCTTGGTCACCTGAGGGTGGGGACCCGCACAAAGCAATGTGGTGCTGGTTTGGACAGAATCTCCATGAACAGCTGAGAACAGCATCTGGAGAAGGTAGTGAAGACATTGTGAAACCCAAAGCAATAAAAATGTGGAAAAATTGTTAGTAGCTCTGCTAGAAATCTAAGCATCAAGATCTTCTGTGAATTTAAACTGTAGGAAAACAGATGAGGGAGGGAAAGAGATGAAAGGAAGACAGGAGCTGGAAGGAGAGGAAGCTGTTGGAGGGGGTAGGGTGATCCCCTTCTGCCCCTTGCTGTTCATACCCTCCCAGCCCTGGCCATGGGGACTGGTGAGCAAATCAGGTAAGAGTTCATGTCTCAGGAAGAAGCTGTGACTTAGAAAAATAATGGTGTTGAAGTTCTCAATAAATATGCTCTGCAGCTAAAACTTAGTCATGAAAGATCAGAGGAGAAAAATCATAGGGAAGGAAATGAACAGGATCATTTTAAAAATAAAGATTTGGTTGGCAGATTACCATTGTAAAAAAAAATGAAGTCAGGAAAGTAGATGATACCAAAATCCACATTAACAAGAGGGAAGAAGACAGACACTATTTACATTCCAAGCCAAATAATGAAGCGTCAGCGAGGCATCAGCTGAAAGAAAAAGGGTTGGAAAATGATTTTCTTTTTCGTTGCTTGCAGGCAAAGTTCTGGTTGAAAATAAATGTAAAATCTTGCAGCTGGCAGTAGAGGTCCTTAATGATCTCCATCAGCAGAAAACTAAGATTCTGTTAAAGGGTCTGACTCACAAAGCTTATAAGCCAGAAGAGAAAGAACAGAAGCTGTCAGCTGCAGAAGGGGATGTTCACAGAGAATTCAAGAAACGGAAGATGAATTATAGTGAAGATAGATTATGTAAAAATCTGTTGGATCACCATGTGGTGAAAAAAAAAGCCCAAGAAACCAGACTTTTTCTTTTTGATGCATCAAGATTTCTTCCTGGAGAGAAGAGAGATGCTGCCTTGTGGAGACAAGAATTGCAGATAGCAAAGTCAAAGATGGATGTACTTCAGAGGCCTCAGAAATTAACCAAATCCAGGAAGATCACTAAGTAACTCCCATCAGTGAGACATCCTGGGAGCCAGGCTGGCTCCCTGAGCACACTCCCTGGCAGTACTGGGGCACTCGACCCCACTGTGACCTTCACTTGCTTCCTGCTATGGAAGAGGCATGTTTACAAGTGAATTAGTTGTGAATGGGCTACCACCTGGGTAGAGGTACCTATCAGGTATCAGGAAAAGCTTTGCTTTTGATCTGTAAACCTGACTTGATGAAAAACTGCCAGAATGTCTACTGAATCCCACACTCTGAATGACAGACTACCCAGCCCTCCTTAATGGTGAATACAGTGGGGATTTGTCTACTTCATCGCTAATCAAACAGACTTGCTTGGTGGTCAACAAGAGGCTACGCATGGACCACCACCTGGGCCAAGGAGCTATTTTCAGGATCTGATAAAATATCCGCATCTAATATTGGCCCTGGTGTGGCCTCACTGACAAAGAATGGCCCCAAGAGCTCTTAACCTTCTCCAGAGAGGGCTGGCTTAGTTAATGCTGGTGCCAATAACTTCCCATCTTCACCAGGAATATCTGCCATTAACTCAACACATTAATGACTCACATTGCCATCAGCCACCTTCTCAAACATGGACCCACACATTCCCAGTCTTTCTTCCTAGTGAGCTTATATCTCTTTGCTATAGGAAATTTTAGAAACATAGACCCTCTTGCCATAAGAAAGTACCCTCTTTCTTGACCCTCCTTACTTGAGATTATCTTTCTCTCACTACAGAATACATGCAGCCTATGGGTTCTAGAAAGGAGCTTCTCCTGATATTACCACCTGCTCCCCCAGGTTGCCAGCCTCAGGTTATGTTGGGATGCTTCAAAATCCACTGTGAATATTATTTTGGTAATTAGGCTAACACTGTCTTAGAACTCGGGCTTCCCAGATGGCTCAGTGGTAAAGAGCCCACCTGTCAATGGAGGAGACACAGCAGATGTGGGTTTGATCCCTGGGTCGGGAAAAATCCCCTGGAGGAGGAAATGGCAACCCAGTCCAGTATTCTTGCCTGGAAAATTCCATGGACAAAGGAGCCTGATGGGCTACAGTCCACGGGGTCAAAAAGAGTCGGACAGGACTTAGAGACTGAGCGTATCTCAGAACTTAGTTTTATTGTTAAGAGATCTTTTTGAACCAAATGACTCAAATCTGATAGATATTTGATTTGCTATGAAGACCACCCCTTGAGCTGTCACCTTTCATTTTCTCCTCTCTCCTCAAACCTGTTTTATGTACTATTAATATAGTTTATACAGTTAATGTACCTTGTGCAACAGAAATGAATTTGAATATGATCCATGTTGAATATAAAACTTTTATATCAATTTGCTTAAAACAAAAATAATTATCAGAACTATTGGCTAATCTATGTTGGTTTGCTCGTCCAAATGTTGGATAAACCTTGATCAAAAGTCAAAACACTCAACTTGGTGGTAGGTGAATGTTGCCTTGGAGGAAGTAAGCAATCATTGAAATACCCTTACCCATCAACTGAACCTAAATCTATAATGTCATTGCCAAAGATTACACTCTTCAAGAAATCACTTAGAAAATTACTAACATAAGTATTCTATCAATATTTGAGAATTCCCTGCTGGCCCAGTGGTTAGGACTTGGCACTTTCACTTCCAGGGCATAGGTTCAATCCCTGGTCAGGGAACTCAGATCCTGTAAGCCACATGGCAAGGCCAAAAAAATTTTTTTCTTTCTGCTTTAGCCATGAAAATAGAGATTTTTGACTCTTTTGCCCTAGTGGGACCCTTTATCTATATAAAATTAGATATCAACATAGACCCTAAAAGCTGCTTTAGTTGACATGGAGGTGGCCTGGACCCCTGTTGGTTCTCTTCCCTCTTAGCTCATAAGGTGGCATCTCCAAGTACCCCAGGGTTTCACCAAGCTCAGTTTGGCAATTTCCAGTTTGTGACATAATAGCGATAAGGTCAAGGTCTTGATTCAATGGCCATGGAGGCCATAACCAACTTCTCCTACTTATAAAACTCTATGTGGCACAGGATAGATAGATAGTTGATACTCAACAAAAAAATTTTATCACTATCCTTACCCAGCATTCTTGCAAGTGTGTACCTGTGTTACAAATAAGAAGAATGAGTAGGCAAAATCTCTCCAAATTGCAAATAAAACACCCCACTCTTGGGCCAACAGCATCATCTTTGTCTGTTAAAAATACTTCATTTTATTTCAGTAGAGATAGTAAGTACCTGTTAGTGATGTTATTAATGGGGCTGACAGATGTGCTATGGAGTCAGGCAAGAAGCTCTCCTGGAAGAATAAGTTTTCACGTTTCTCTGGTGTCTGAACAGCAAACCAGATGGACACTCAGCAATTTACTGTCCCATAGCACAACCCCATCTCACTGTGAAGTGTCAGCATTTTTGCAGCTTCCCATAGTGAAAGCTTCCTTGTGATTCTGTATTCTTTGGGAAGATTAAACTCTGCCCTTTCTCTCCAACTCTTCCATCTTCCTCCTGAGACCACATGGGTCTCAGATTTAGATCTTAGATTCACATTTAAATGTGACATTATAGACAACAACTTAGTGTCACGATATTGCCTTGAACTAAAAATTAATTAATGAAATTCATCTAGAGAAAGGTTTAAGAAGATTTCAAAGACCTTAGATAAAGTGATATCTTTCTAATCCTCTCCACTCTCCTCATATCTCTGACCACTAACAGCACCAGCATCACCCCCATTTGTGAACAGGGCACTTCACCTCCTACTCCAGTAGAAAAGCAAAGCCACGGGCAGGAATTGCCTCAGGCTCCTGTCACTGACCCTGCAAACCCACCAGAACCTATGCTCTCCTTCCCTTTTTTCTGATGAGAAGGAACCCTTGCTCCACACCTGATGCCCTCACCTGTGCTCTGGCTTCCTCTCGCCAGCCTCCTCAGTTCCTGTTGTTCAGTCGCTGAGTCGTGTCTAACTCTTTGCAACCCCATGGATTGCAGCATAGGCTTCCCTGTCCTTCACTGTCTCCCAGAATTTGCTCAGTTCCTGACTCCACCAATTATCTCCTCCTCCTCCTTCTTACACCCACTCTGCTGCCTCCTTCCCAGCAGTATTCAACATGCCAGGTGTCAACTGGGTTCATGGAACACTCCTGCTATGGCCCCCTCCTCTGCCTCCCTTCCTGGTGGAGCTTAGTTGAGGGAGTTGAATCTCCCTTCCCCAATTTCTGTCCTTACCTCCCATGGACTCTCACAAAGGATGCCCTACAGGGTCACACCCTAGAAGGTTCCTTGCTGCTGAACACAATAGACACCCTTGACTTCTCTCTCTGAACTTTTGGAAAATTGTGCCTATTTTAAGAATAACAGACAAATGTCCATCCAGTCAACAAGCATTTATTGAGTTCTTACTAGTGTTGGGAGCTTAGAATGTGGCAGTAAACAAGTGTTGGCAATTGTGGAGTTTACATTAGGAGGAGATGGGGTCCCAAGCAATAAACAAGTAAATATCTGAACAAGATGGTTCGAGAAGGTGATCACTGCTAGAGTTATGCGATAGAGCGTAACTATGGAAACCACACTGACTTCCCAAGGAAGCCTCTCTGACATGGTATTTGAATTGAAGGCATTAGTGCTAAGATCTTGGGCCAAAACATCACAGGCAGAATGAACAGTAAGAATAGGGCCCTGAGGTTGGCACAAGCACTAACAGATATGACAACATACCATTTACACGTACAAAAGCAGAAACCAGAAAGAGGCAAGAAAGTAAGGTCTTGCTGGGTAGCGAAAGGGTGTCTGAGTCACAAGCAACGTGAACAACGAGGTCTGTACCCTTTGGGGTTGGGGCCTGGCTCTGCCTCCCCTCCTTGGGCCTCATGAGCAGAAGGGTTGGAGGAGTGGAGGACCGGGAGGAGGATCTGTTCCCTGTATCCTCTACCCTTCGACCCCAGATTTAGAAACCAATAGGCACAGTGGCAAAAACAAGTTGGGATAGCCTTCTGGAATGGACCCCACTGGAGCCTGAAGAGAGATGGAGGCCCTCAACTCTCTCCTTCCATCCCTCCTCTCTGAGCTGGGTAGGGAAAGTAGCCCACGGAGGGGTGCTCCCCCAAGGCCACTGCTGGGTTATACAGCGGAATCCTACATCAAGGTCAGCCCTGGAGGGAGTGTGGTCTTCTATCATGGTCAGCTTCAGCGGTCAGGGTCCTCCAGGGCCGTGGGATTGACAGAGAACTCAGAAGGGCTCTCCAGTATTTGGGCCTGGGAGCGAAGACAAGCCCAGAGATATTCTCCCAAAGCCAAGATTCTAAACACACACACACACACACACACCAATCCACAGGAGCACCAGGTGGTCTAAGGGTCCTCTGGTTTACCTGGGGCACTGCCCCCCACACGTGCATATGTATAAGGAGTATAGGAGGACCAGAGAGGGGTGAGGGAGTGAGTTCCTATGGCCCTGATCTAGAGCCCATCCTCAAGATCAAAGTCCTTTTCAAGAGCCTAGGGCTACAGATAGTGGGAGCAAATCAAAACCAAGAGATGAGAAGTCAACCCCAACCCTGCTCCATGATAACTGGCTTCAGCGCCCCACACACCATGGAATGGTTTCACACACAGGGAGGGAAGTCTTGGACTGCTCAGCTGCCCTAACTCACCCTTCCCCTGGCTTAATTCTCCTCTCCCCAAGGCCAAGTTCCTCTCCTAGTTTTCCTGATCCCTCTACAGTATATAAAGGGGTCCAGGCAGGGAGAGCGGGGGTGGGGGATAGGGGGCAGGGCTCAGCCCTCCCCCAGGAATCTGGGGCTCCATGGCCTGAGAACAGCAGCTCTCTGAGCACCCTTTCTGGCCCTGCGAAGGTGCCCTGGGGTCCACCTGCGTCCTGAGGTGGGGAGGGGGGAAAACAGCAGCGCTGCCTCCCAAGGGGCCAACTTAGCAGCCTTGTCTCTGAGCATTCGGGAGAGGGGAGGCAGGCAGGGTACTGAGCCCAGATTACTTGCCCAGGGTTACACATTTTACAGAGCAGATAGCGCTGGAGTTGAGACGGTCGAGAGGGGTTGGACTTAGATGGTTGCCTGAGAGTGTTTGCTGTCACCCAGGAGGGGGTCAGGAAGAGACACCCACAGATCCCTGTGTGAGGCTGGAGACAGGGGCCTGGGGCTGGGAGGGAGCGCCTTCCTCATGACTTTTCTCCAGCTTCTGACCCAGCACATTGGCTGTCTCTGACAGGCGCGTCTAGACAGCTCCTACCCTCCCAGGGAATCTCCTTGCATCTCCGGACCATTTGGCAGCCCCATGCCTTACTACAAAAGAACTTGAGTCTTCCACACTTGAAGCCAGCTGTGCCTCTGACTGTGAGCTAGTCCAGGGACCGGTTAAGGAGGTCAGACAAAGGAGGCGGTCGAGGATTAACAGTCAGCCTAGGCAACAAGATGCCAGGCACGGAGGGTCTTGAGTTTGGAGGACAACACGTGGGCTGGCAGTGGGGCCGTCCTGCTCCAGAGATCCTGGAGGCCTGTGTCCACCCTTCAGCGGACAGGACTGTGGCTGAGACCAAAGGAGCTGTGGGGCCTGGGGGGTGCTGCGGGGACCCGCCGCCTGGAGCCTAACGCACACAGGTGTCTCCTCTCACCTCCAGGCAGGCTGCCCGGCGGCACCCGCCCCCGGGACTGTGGGCATCGGCCGTGGCCACATCAGCAGGTGGCGGCCCCTGCGTCATATTCAAAGCCGGGGGACCTGTCCCAGGGTACGTGCGTCGAGAAGCAGAGAGTCCAGGAGCTGAGGCTGACCGTTCACTTGAAACTCCTCCATCACTTCTTCCGAGGGGTCGGCTTGCTCCTCTTTTTCAATCTGGTTAACAAAAAGAAACAGACAAACCCTCAGCATCGGGGCTCAGTACTAGAACTGTAGATTTATAGACTACCTTTGAGGTGATCACTTCTGGTAAACTCAGCCTTAAAAATCTCTCCTTAATTTCTCACTTCTGGAAGTATCTGGCCAAAATAATACGATAATATTTTTTATTTTATAATAATATTTTATATTTTGGGCCTGAGCCTGGGAAAGATATTCTTTAAAAGCTCTTCTGTCTTTATGGACAGTGATGATTGTTTCGCTGTTAATCATTGCAAATATTTTGAAATACAGAAAAACACAAAATCAAAATACCACCACTCCTAGAAAAAGCTAGTTTTACTGCCTATAGACATGCACACATGAACATACACATAGATACACATAGGGGTGTGTATGCACATTATAAAATTGTGACCATATTGATGTGTTCCTATTTTGATGCAGAATAGACTTTTCAAGAAGGAGATAACACCGTTATTTCCTTATAAATATGTGATCCCAAAATATTATTGCTTGAAAGTTTACTCTCCAACTGAGGGATTAAATTATTTAGACTGCAGAAACCTATGTGGCTACCTTCAAAATGAGGTCATGTCAAATAGTTTCAGAATATCATCAAAGTTCTTAATTTAAAAAATAAATAAGAAAAAAAATACCAAGACAAGTGCGTCAGGAATATGCATTTTTCCACCAGAGACTAACCTTATGAGGATCACAGCTTTTCCTATAGCTTGGGGACTTTGAAAAATTCAAAATAAAATTCAAAATAAAGTGTTAACAGCAGCATTCTCCCAAACCCCAAATTATATGGCAAGTGCTAGGGCCCTTCAGAAAGGATTCAGGACACCAGGAAAAACAATGAAGAAATACTTTGTTGAAACTTGCCTAGTGAATTGTAGCCTGAAAGGTTAGAACACATCTCTTGAAATTTAGGAAGAAAATCTGTTTTCTGGATCTTTTCCATGCCTTCCAGACATGGGCCAGCCTGTTCACATTAGAACGTCCTATAGATCCTGCTGAATATAAAACCCTGGATGCTGACACTAGTGTGGAAGCTCACATAGCCTGGGTACCACCTCTGCAGTTACCGCTGCACATAGACCACTTAGCATCTTAGATACTCTGAGCACCTGGTTATCTCACGGGCACTCCCCTGGCAACGGCAGCCACATTGATGCCACTGGGATGCCCAAACTGTGCAGCAGCCCCTGAGTTCCTTCTCAACCAAGGGAAGCAACCAGCTTGGGGAGGATCTGCTAGTAGTTAGGATTTGAGTGACACAGTGTATCTGTTACATAAAAGTTCTAATGAATTAAGCATTTTACCGTGATCACAAATGAGGTAGATAATAGCCACATGTCACAGACGGGAAAAACACAGCTTTAAGAGAATACGTGACTTGGACAGGCAGGGGTGCTCAGCCTCAAATCTGATGCTGAGGTCTGACCTTTCCACCGGGCCGGACTGACTGCTAGGTGTATTGATAGGTCTGTTCAGTCAAGCCCTGAGTCAGGCCCTGGGGTCGTCCCCAGAACTTCCCTGGTGGACCAGTGGCTAAGACTCTGTGTTCCTAATGCAGGGGGCCTGGGTTCAATCCCTGGTCAGGGAACTAGATCCCACATGCCACAGCTAAAGATCCACGTGTCACGATTAAGACCCGGTACAGCCAAACAAATAAATAAATATTTAAAACAAAAAGAAAAAAAAAAAAAGAGTCCCTGCTCCCGCGACTCCTGCACCCTCCAGCAAGGGAGATGGACCCTGGGGTGTCAAATGTACCAGCTGAGCTCACACTGGAGTTGGCCTCAGCTCAGTGAGAAGGCTTTGTCTAAGGGCCATTCCCAGGCTCCTTCCCACTGACATCAGTGATGACTCTGCAGACACGGGCGTCCTCTGGCTACATGACATACTCTGCATATCATCCCCATTGGCCCCATTTGGCCATCGGCCAAACCAAAATAGGAAAATAACCGGCCACTATTAAGCTGTACAACATGTCCTGATCATCATCTTGTAGCCCAGCTCTGAAGGGTGAAAATTGTAAAGACCTTCCTCATGGCAGAGCAGAAGAAACAAACAGCTCAGGGCCCTGTAGGGTTGGGGAAAGAAGAGGCGTGAGTTTTGGCTTACACATAGTCAGCCCTCACAGGACCGTTCTTCAGGGTCTTAGCTCTCCTTAAGAAGAGCTGGCCCTAAATGTAGATTAGAATTAAGTCCATCATGTAAACGCAACCTGAGAGCTTCACCTCTCATAAGCATCAAGGTGATGTCTGTACCTGGTGATCCTGGGGAATTGCCCAAGTTAAGAATTCTAGTGGTAATTGGAAACTCTTTGATTCTATAAATGCAAAGCATATTCATGCCCATTCTCTAGTTTGATGATAGAAGATGTCAGTCAATGAGCTATGAGGAAAGATAAGCCACATCCTGAAATAAGAATTTGAAGTAAAAACAGGTATGAACCTATAACTCAACCCAAGTCCAATATCTGGTTGGGCCCAGGCCTTTGGGATCTAATCCCTTTTAATTATTCAGAAAGACCATTTGGCAAGGACCTAATCTTATTAAAATATTTTTCTAAAAATAAAATGATCTAGGTGAAATAGCAGTTTAAACCACATACAGAAACTAGGCATAGAGAGCAAAAAGAAAAAAATGAAACTGTCTCTTTTTACAGATAACATGACTATCAATGTAGAAAATTCCAGAGTCTGCCCTCCCCCCCCCAAAAAAAACTAGAATAAGTGAGTTTGGCAAGATCACAGGATACATGATCAGTATACAAAAATCAATTATATGTTTATACATTGGCAATGAAAAATTGAAATTGAAAAAGAACTATTTTAATAGTACCTAAAAGCATGAAATGCCTAAATGTAAAGCAAACAATATGTGTAAGATCTGTATACTGCAAACTACAAAACAAAAAAGAGCTAAATGAATGGGGAGATATACCATGTATGGTTCTCCCCAAGTAGACTTACAAACTTAACACCATCCCATTCAGTTTTACCAGGATGTATTGTGGAAATTCACACACTAACACTAAAATTCCTATGGAAAAGTGGAAGAATGAGAATAGCCAAAAACAATTTCAAAAATGAAAAAGAGTGTTGGAGAGTTTGCACTAAGCTGATGTTAACACTTACTATAAGGCTATAGTTAATGAAGCTGGTTAAAGAAAAGATACATAAATTAATGAAACAGAATAGAAAGTCCAGAAATAAATTCACAAATGACCAACTGATTTTTGACAGAATTGCAAAAGTTAAGAGTTAAAAGATTCAGTGGAGAATCTTTTCAACAAATGATGCTGGAACAATTGAATATCTGTATGTAAAAAAACTTGAACCTCAATCCATATCTCACACCATTTACAAAAAATTAACCCTATATGGATAGTAACATAAAAGTTAAATTTTTAAATTTTGAAAAGAAAATATAAGAGAAAATCTTTGTGACCTTTGGTTAGGCAAAGAACTCTTACACACAATACAAAAAGCACACATACAATACAAAAAAAATATGATCTATAAAAATAAAAAATTAATAAGTTGGATTTAGCCAAGGTTTAAAACTTTGGTCCTTCACAAAGACACTGTTAAGAAAATGATAAAGTAAACCACAGACAAGGAGGAAATATTTGCAAAACATATATTTAACAAAGAGCTTGTATCCAGATATATATTTTTATATATCTGACATATATAAAATAATTATATTATTTTACAATAATATATTATATAATAATACACTATAAGATACAATAATAAGAAAATAATTTGCTTTTTAAGTGAGCAAAGGATCGAGCACACACTTCACCAATAAATGTCTTTGGTGGATGATATGTAAGTTCATTTAAAAAAGCATCATTAATCAATAGGAAAAGCAAAATTAAAACTACAGTGAGGTACCACAACTCTCATATTAGAATGGATAAAATTTTAAAGGGCTTCCCTGGTGGCTCAGTAGTAAAGAATCCGCCCACCAATGCAGGAGACACAGGTTTGATCCCTGGGTCAGGAAGATCCCCTGGAGAAGGGAATGGCTACCCACTCCAGTTTTCTTGCCTAGGAAATCCCATGGATGGAGGAGCCTGCTGGGCTACAGTCCCTGGGGTCACAAAAAAGTCGGACACGACTTAGGGACTTAACAACAATAAAATGAACCCTTATGTTCACTGCAGCATTATTTATGAATAGCCAAGATATGGAAACAATGTCCATCAGTGGATAAGTAAATAAACTGTAGAGCATATATATATATGTACACACACACACACATACATACATGCATATAGTCAGCCAAAAAGCAAAAATTTCATTCTGATTTTTCCGTAACATCTTGCATATATATGTATATGCAATGGGCTATTATTCACCCATAAAAAGGTATGGAATCCTTCCATTTGTAGCAACATGGGAGGACCTGGAGGGCATTATGCTAAGAAACATAAGTCAGAGAAAGATAAGCATCGTAGGATCTCGTCTACACATGGTATCTAAAAAAGCAAACAACCAAATGAAAAACAAGCTCACAGACAGAATAGAGGCAGAGAGCAGGGAGGAGAAGTTAAACTGTGTTGACTTTTTTTTAGTTTAAATAAACTGGAGAACTTAAAATAATTTAAATAAACAATTAAATAATGAACACTTAAAACATTTTAAAATCAAACTACCAGGATTAAAAAAAAAAAAAAAAAGGAGTCTGATGGAGAGAGAAGGAAAAGCCAGAGGCGCCTGGTGAAGTTTAAGAACAGTTGCTGTGAGAACCTTCAACAACGCAAGCCGGGAGAAAAGCAGACTGTTGAGTTGGATGAGTCCACTGGTGATTTCAGAAATGGCTCTCGTTTCCATCATCGGACAATAAACGTCAAGAGAACAGGTGATTCAGACGCAGCCCCATCCAGCAGAGCTCAGCAAGCCCTCAGCACAGCCTCACAGCCTGTGTCTCTGGTGTTCCTAACCTACCCTAACCTTCCCAAACCTCTGATTCTTTCCTCCGCAGAGTATGACTTGCCTTCATCTTAGCCCATTAATGGGTCTCTCTCTGCTCTCCAAAGCCAAGGCTTTTCCTGCTCCATCAGAGGCCCATCCCTCCACACACACTATGAAGGAGCCTTACTCTAGCCACGATCCCTATATCTTCTCCTCTGTTTCTAGGTTCAGTCTCACTTCTGCGTCCCTTCACATCAACTCTAAATGTACTTTAAGTTATGGTTAAAAAAAAAAAAAAATTCCAGAAAGTAAAATTGGCAAACCTGTGTGTGTGGTGAGAGGCTGGAATTCAGGGTGGGGCTTGGGTTTCCAGTGGGAGTGACTAGGGGGGCTGTGGTGTTATTTGCTGAGATCGTTGATAAGAGGAAGAGTGAGAATTACTAAAGACCCAAAAGGCCTTTGTCAAAATTGTATAACCTCTAAAGGTCAGATCTCAAGAATGGCACCATTTCTAAAAGTAAGTCAATTTCAGGAAAACTTTTTGTGACCTTCTCTTCACGTGGAATTTAGTAGCTCTGCTTCAGAGGGAATTTTTTCCCATTAACCTTCCTCCTACCACTTTGCTTTAGGACAATCAGTGTCAATAGAGTATTGTACGCATACTGCATAGTACGGTGAAGTGGTCGCCCTACTGCATTGCTTAGGACCTTTGGGGACCTGAGAAGGGAGAATGAGTACCATGGGGAGGGTTCAGATGTGTCTGGGATGTCACTGGACATTATGATGAAGCCTGTCAGGTCCCCTGGTCCCAGGGAAGGGGCAACAACTGAAGAGGCAGTAGCCTATAGAGGTGTCTTCTCTGATACCCACCGAGAACAGCTAACTGGGGGAGTCAAAATACACCACCACTAAAATATTTAAGTAAGTAAAACCAGCAAGGCTAAATCCAGACACATCTGTGTCTCGGAGGAGATTGGCTTTCCTTGTCTTCCCCCTCCTTCTGATGTCCTGGTTCAATTCCCAGCCACCCAACAGCCATCACATAACACACTGGGGATGGTGGGCTTGAAGCCACCACCATGGATGACTTTCCTCCACTCTCCACATTTCCTAACCACGTCCATATATCAAAACTTACCTGTCATAGGACCTTAGTACTCAGCCCCCTTCAGAAGGCATAAATTAACAACCAGATTACCTGGTATACAACTTCCTATTACACTTTTAGTGACTTACCAGTCACTTACCAATCTGTTATTTCTCTTCACAAATTAACCTTACCTCACCTACGCTGGGGATGGGGTGGTTACTTGTTGAAAATGCAGCTCCCCAGATCTCACCAGTGACCCAAGGAATTAGATTGTTTGTGAGCATTTTAACATTCTCCAGTTGATTCTTCTATGTACTAAATCTGAAAACATCGTGAGACATGCACACACTATTATATGCTATGTAGTCTCTGAGCATCAGAGCATATATGAGAATCTCAAATACAGTTAACACCCACTGTTAACTTATAAAACAGGTTCATTGTCAAATACTAAAAGGATTAAAGAATTGGCTTGCCACGCGTGTGGGCAGAGAGTATATGGGAAATCTCTAACCTTCTGTTCAGTTTTACTGTGAACCTAAAACTGATCTGAAAAAGCCATCTATTTAAAAAAAAAAAAGGGCTGACCTGCCTAAGATGGAGCTGATGAACATGTGCTGTCCGGCTCACCTATTCTGTCTACAAGCATCACCCTCTTTGGTTGTTGTTCAGCCACCAAGTTGTGTCCAACTCTTCAGGACCCCATGGACTGCAACATGCCAGGCTTCCCTGTCCCTCACCATCTCCCAGAGTTTGCCCAAGTTCATGTCCATTGAATCGGTGACATCATCCAACCATCTCATCCTCTGTCGCCCTCTTCTCCATCTCCCTGTTATCCTCTAATTATCCTCCTGCTCATCCTCTGCTTATTCTAACCTAACCTCTTTGAAGCCCCAAACAGGAACCATTCTCCAGGTTCCCATCGCCCAATGCACATGCTGATTACGAGAGCACTAGAGCATTTAACCCTACACTCTGCCTGACTATTCTCTCACTTGGTCCTGGTGAGTCACAAACAACCTGGTTGTTCCAGCTGCATCCCCATCCCCAACACAGCATGTGGAACTCTATACATAGGCAATCAAGCTTGTTGAATGAATGAATGATCTTACCACTGAGGTTAACATCAGATGAAGTGTGTTGGGAGGAGGGATGAATGAACTGGCTGACCCTCTCCTTTAGCACACACACAGATACCCCTTAGAGTCCCCATTCCTTCTCTCTCTGAGGCACAGAAATCGAGGGCCTTGTTTATTCAATCTGTCACTGTGGTTCACACTCTGACTTTATAAATTAATCATTTGCAGCCCTATTAGACAAAGGAAGCAACCCGCAACTGCCATCTGAAGTATTGTACCAACAGCATCTTTGAGCAAAACAGGAGCCACACTAGGAGTTTCCAACGAGGGGATTTAATGCAGGGAACGGATTACACAGTTTTTGCAAGGCTGAATGAAGGAGGACCATTGAGATAACCCACTGGTAGTAAACACAGGAAGCAGCTACTAACCTGAGGGCTGGGGGGAGCAAAAGGGAAGAGATGGTGTTACCAGAACCTAGAAGCTTTGACGGGGGACCCCCCACGGCTGGTGCCTGGCCCTCTCTGGGGGCTGCTGCGCGGCTGCTGCTTGGCCTTCTGAGGGGGACGCTGCTTGGCTGGTGGAGGTCGGACTTCTGGGCGGGGGCGTGGCTGACGTTCGGGCCTCGGAGGGGACCGTGGCTTGGCTGGCGCTCTGACCACCGCGGGGGGTGCAGCTGGCTGGCGCTTGGGCCTCTGAGGGGACGTGGCGCGGCGGCTGGGTCTGAGAGGGCCAAAAGAAGCTGCAGGCTGGGGCCATGGCTCTCCTCTGCTGCCTACGTGATGCTGACCGGAGCTGGAAACGGAGGCAGCCCTGCTCCCCCTCCCACCTTCCAGTCTCCCTCCAGTATCTTCCGATGGCAGAGCCGAACGGGGAGCCGACTGCCAGGGGGTTGGGGGAAGCGCAGTTTGCAGAGAGCCCCGGCCCCAGCATCGCAGAGCAGGGCAGGAAGGGGGAACTCGGAGCCAGAGACAGAGGCCAACGCGCAGCCCAGGTGCCGGGCGGCAGCACAGACCACTCACCTGGTCTTCTGGCAGGCGCAGCAGATCCAGTCCTCCTCTTTCTTCTGGTAGAAGCAGCCACTTTTACAGATGCTGTACTTGCGGTCCACGATCTCGCGTTTGGAGTTGAGGAAGGTGAACGGCGGGCAGCAATGTATGCTGAAGTGCTCGGAGAACTTCTGGTTTTTGGAGAGTCTGGGGCCCTCCTTAGCCACTTTCTGACTCATCTCACTGGAAAAAACAGTGACGGGGGCAGGGGGAGTGGGGAGACATAAAACAGCATGTCAGGCGAGGGAGGTTTCTACTCAAGGAACCCACTCCAGGCCACTCCCATGATCCAAGCTCACATTCAGGGCTGTCTTCCATCCTGGATCTAGGTCAATTTCCTGCCCAGCTCTATGGAAAGGAGCTATTGAATAAATTGCACTTTTTAAAAAAAAAAATATTATTTTTAAAATTTTGAGTATAGTTGCTTTCCAATGTTGTGTTAGTTCCTACCGTACAGCAAAGTGAATCAGCTATACATTTACATGTAGCCCCTCTTTTTTGGATTCCCTTCCCAATTAGGTCACCGCAGACCACTGAGCAGAGTTCCTTGTGCTGTACAGGTTATCATTAGTTTCCTGTTTTATAGGAATCAATAGTGTATATATGTCATAGTGTATATATATATATATATATATATGTCAATCCCAACCTTCCAATACATCACATCCAAAATTTTTTTTTTTACATCCAAAATTTTTAAAAAATATTTATATGGTTTTTAAAGGTTGCAGTCCATTTACAGTCATTACAAAATTTTGGCTGTATCCACCATGTTGTACAATACATCCTTATAGCCTATCTTATACCCAGTAGTTCATACCTAGGCAGTGTAAAGGAAGAGTTTGTTAATTTTTATTTGTGTATTTTAAAATCATGTTTTCTGAAAATGGACTCTCTTTTCTCTTATGTGTTAGCCACTCATTTAGGACAGGAAAAAAATATTGTAAAGCCAAATACATCTATGGCAAAATAATGTTGTAGATTTAGGAGTGACTGTTTCTCTAAAAACTCAAGAAAGATTTGTTATTAAAAGCATAATTGCCATTCATACAATAAAATACTACACCAGAGAAACAACAGACTATAGACACACATCAGCATGTTTGAATCTCACAAACATAATGTTGAACAAGAGAAGTCAGACACAAAGAAGTATAAGCCGTATGATTCAATTTATATGAGGTTCAAAAACAGGTAAAACTTGTCAAGTGCATGGTGCTAGACATCAGAACATAGTTATAGTTGGAGAAGGTGGGGTCTGAGAAGAGGCAGGAGGGAGCCTGCTGGGGCAGAAAATGTTCTGGATCTTGATCTGGGAGATGACTACACAGGGGTATATGTATGTAAAAGTTCAGTGAGCTCTGCACTTCACTTATGTGCATTTTACTACTTACCTAAGTTAAAAGGGGAGAAGGCAATGGCACCCCACTCCAGTACTCTTGCCTGGAAAATCCCATGGACAGAGGAGCCTAGTAGGCTGCAGTCCATTGGGTCACTAAGAGTCAGACAGGACTGAACGACTTCACTCTCACCTTTCACTTTCATGCATTGGAGAAGGAAATGGCAACCCACTCCAGTGTTCTTGCCTGGAGAATCCCGGGGACAGGGGAGCCTGGTGGGCTGCCATCTATGGGGTCGCACAGAGTTGGACACGACTGAAGCGACTCAGCAGAAAGCAGCAGCAGGTTAAAAGGGATCTTCCCTGGTGACTCGGTCAGTAAAGACTCTGCCTGCAATGCAGGCAACCCGGATCTGATCCCTGGGTCAAGAAGACCCCCTGGAGAAGCAAATGGCAACCCCCTCCAATATTCTTGCCTGGGAAATGCCATGGACAGAGGAGCCTGGCAGGCTACAGTCCATGGGGTTGCAAGAGTTGGACACGACTTAGTGACTAAATCATCACCTAAGTTAAAAAGGAAGAGTAAGAGGAGGAAGACAAGAGACTAGAGAGAGAATTTTGATTCTTGGAAAAATTCTGAAAGGGTGGGTAAAATCTTAATTACTACAGCATCCTTTGAGAAATGTGACACATGCAGAAATAGTCCTACCTAACACTCCGAAACCTTGACGCACACAGGGGACTTAAATGACTGTTCATCAACAAGAGCTGACAAATAAACACTGGTACTGTGCATGTATACTGGACGCTGAGCGTGTGAAACACAGGTAATGTGCATGTATACTGGATGCTGAGCGTGTGAAACACAGGTAATGTGCATGTATACTGGACGCTGAGCGTGTTCTTGCTCTCAGCAAACTCAAGGTCACGTTGCACACACAGACATGCAATATGTCATTGCAAGACAGAATGATGTCAACCAGCAGAAATAAGTACAAAGATCAAAGAGATCATGAGAAAGTGATGGATTCTTTGAAGACAGAGCAGATAATCCGGATTGGGTTTTATTGCTGTTGTTTATTTGCCTGCGCCAAGTCTGAGATATGCGAGATCTTCAGTTAGGGCATGTGGGATCTAGTTCCCCAACCAGGAATTGAACCTGGGCCCCCTGCATTGGAGGCACAGAATCTCAGCCACTGGACCACCGGAGAAGTCCCGGTCTGGGTTTTAAGGATGAATATGTTAAAAACAACTAAGTTACTCTGAAGGAATATTTTGATTTTTGTTTTTGATTTCTTTTGTTTTTTATTCAAGTATAGTTGATTTATAGTGTGTAATTTTTTTTTTTGTTTTTTGATGGGTTTTTTTTTTCTGCTGTAGTTAGAAGTGAGGGCTGAGGAGCAAGTTGAGGTGTAGTTATAAAAAGAAAATACATTGTTTTTCACCTCGTAGACCTTGTAGAGTCCAAATTTTGTGTTACACCTATTATATATGTTGCAAATGTTCTTTCCTGATGTTTCACCATCTTTTATCATGTCAAAAATAATTAATTTTTTTAAAAATGTGTGGCTGTATGAGGTCTTAGTTGCAGTGTACAGGATCTTTCAATGCAGCAACTAGGGCTTCTCCCTACTTGCGGCACACAGGCCTAGTTGCCCTGAGACATGTGGGATCTTAGTTCCCCAACCAAGGAACAAACCCTGGTCCCCTGCATTGGCAAGTGGATTCTTAACTACTGGACCACTAGGGAAGTCCCCCAAATTATTAATTTTTAGGTAATTAAGTTTCCTACTTCCCAGGGAGTTCAGTGGTAAAGAATCTGCCTGCCAATGCAGGAGACCCAGGTTCAGTCCCTGGGTCAGGAAGATCTGCTGGAGAAGGGAATGGCTACCCACTGCAGTATTCCTGCCTGGAGAATTCCATGGACAGAGGAGCCTGGTGGACTACAGTCCATGGGGTTGCTGAGAGTCGGACACAACTGAGCATGCACACACACTACAGTTTCTTACTTGGGTTTTATATTTTACTTAGGAAAGTCTTCCTCACTTCAGAAGTTCTTAGTCATAGTCATGAATATCCCATTTTGGAAGAGAATCTTCTCTGAACCTCATTTTCACATCTCTTTCTCTCTGTAACTCCTCACTTCTACAGAGAAGTTATCAATAAATACTCTTTCTTTCTATTTCCACATCTCCTCCCCATCCATGCTCTTTTGTCTGGCTTCTGTTCCTTTCCGCCCCAAGAGAAGTGCTTCCCATAAAGATCTCTGTGCTGCCAGTCCAGCCATCTTCTTGCCTGAGCTCTCTTTCCATGTAAACACTGACAGTCTCCTAGATTCCCTCCACCATCTCTACCACTTCCATTTCAGTATCTCTCATAGGCTCATCTGCTTTGTCCAAAACTTTCAATGTTAGAATTCTTCAAGGTACAACAAATACTACATGATTAATGGGGTTGCTTCAAGCATCCAATTCAGCATTTATTATATGTTCCAGTTGTGCCAAGCACAGCCTCTGTTGGGAACACAAAGCTGAGTCATACTGAGTCCTGTCCTCAAGAAATGTGTCCACCAGCTGGGAAGACAGGCAAGGATACACATGGCATGCTCCTGGGCACAAGACCCATCTATTGAGCCCAAATATGTACACATCTCTGGATCAGATAAACATCCTGCTGACGATGAGCTCACAGTGTACATGATTAATGTTGCATAGATGTCAGCAAGTGCAATTCAAGGATGGCATGCTCTGGAACACAGGAATGTGCTGAGCAATGGCACACGAGGGCAGGGCCATGTGTCAGGCTGGGGAAGCAGGTAGAATATAAGTGGAAACCTTTCATCTGGCCCTGAGATTTGGACAGTCAGAGATAAGGGTTTGTGGAAGAATGGGAACAGTTGATTCCTAAGCAAAGATACAGAAAGGTGAATTGCAGTCACCCTGAGAGCCCGCCCTGTCTGCCGGGCAGCATGGGAGAGGTGATGGTGTCAGGACACAGGTGATGAGGTAGCCCAGAGTTACCCGTCACTGTGAAGGCTCTAGCCCTTGTGGGTTGTGCCATCAGCTGATCAGAAGTCTAAATACAGGAGAGGGAGAGATCATCTCATTGGTCTGGGTTATCGTAAGTTGGAGCATGCTCACAACATCCACGTGGAAATGGGCACCTGAAACTCAGGAGCTAGAGCTGTCATCTCGAGAGTCCTTGACCTCAGGGAAGAGGCACCACCTTGGGAGTGGGTGTGCTGGGTGTGAGCTGAGTGAGGAGCCAGGCCAGGCAAGGAGCAGCAGTGGGCCTACCTTCAAGCCCCAGGAAGAGGGTCTGGGAAAGAAGGAGCCTCAGGGGCAGCAGGGAGGTGCGAGGAGCCTCTTGGAAGTCTCCAAATTTGCAAGAGGAGGGAATGGGTCATCAGTATCCAAAAAACTGCTTCATACAAACAAGCATTTTTAGACCAGTGAGAAACTGAAGTTGCTTTTTAGGGTCTGATTCACTGTAATTACAACCCTGATGATCTTCCAAAGCCCTGCTGAACCCTACACATAGGCAAAGTCCAGCTCATGTTTCTGCTCCCCTGGGAAATGATGAACTGAAACCCTCTTAAGGCTCCCAGCACACGGAGACCATGATGCTCAGCTTTTCACGGGCAATTCAAACATCACCAGTTCCTCTAGCCTGCTCGGGTCATCTTGCCCCCTGGTGTTAGAGAGAGATTTTGGGTCTCCTGGGACTCTAAACTCCTGCTCTGACTGAATTCTCAATTGCCACCCACCTGACAAGGTGCCTGGACCGACTCTTACGACCATCTAGACCCCTGCTCAGAGAGTTCCCAAATTATTCCCTGACAGCTGTCCTCACTCGCCACCTTACCCACCATGTCCAGCAGGGGGCAGCCTCACCACTTGTTACCCATCGAGTGTGTTCCTAAAGGGGAAAGCAATTCTCTTCCCTGGAACCCTGACATTCTAGAGAACCAGCTGAAAATTCACCCAGCTTTAACACAGCACTTCCCGCCTTCCTTCAGTGAAATGTTTACAGTCGGTGGAAAGTCTCTGGCTACTCTTGCCTGTGGAAGCAGAAATACTGCATTTAGTTGGTGTACATGGTTAACTGGGTATATATCCTCCCTTCCAACTCTGCCCCACACCACGCCCCAGCTGAAGAATGCTAAGGTCCGCGTGCTGGGCCCCAGCAACAACACACACACACAAGCCACCCTTTCCCACCACACAGGCTTCCGAGTAAGTTAGTTGTGTTGTTGTCACAGTCACCCAGTCATGTCCAGCTCTTTGTGACCCCACAGACTGTGGCGCGCCAGGCCTCCCTGTCCCTCACCATCTCCCAGAGTTGGCCCAAGTTCATGTTCATTGCATCAGTGATGCCATCCAGCCATCGCATCCTCTGATGCCCTCTGAGTTGTAACTACAGGCAAATAGGGCTTCCCAGGTGGCTCAGTGGTAAAGAATTTGTCTGCCAATGCAGGAGACGCAGTTTCTATCGCTGGGTCTGGAAGATCTGCTGGAGGAGGAAGTGGCAACCCAGTCTAGTATCCTTGCCTGGACAGTCCCATGGACGGAGGACCTTGGAGGGCTACTGCTAGTCCATGGGGTCACAAAGAGTCAGACATGACTGAGCGTGCACGCACAGGCAAGTAACTAACAGTAGAGGAAATAACTCACACTTCCTGAGACCCTATTCTATGGTGGTTGCTTTATATTCTTTATCTCATTTTTCTAATATTACATAATCATCAACAATCTAAAGACGAGCTAGGCCAAGGAACATGACTAAGTTTAAAAAGCCAGTGAGAGGCAGATGGGGATTTGAACCTAGGTCCCTGTAACTCCAGCTTCCGGTGCTGTCTGACCGAGCTCAACATCATCTGAGTTCCCTGTGCTCAGCCCTCCTCCCGGGGGAGCAGGTATCCAGGCGATGGGACCTGCCTGGACTATGGGGGCCTGAGGGTGGGCCCAAGGATGGGATGAGGGCACAGAGATGCGTGGGCCTATGTCCCAGGGTGAAAAACACCAGTAGCTGGGGAAACAGCTCCCTGAAGAAAGGAAAGGTAGGGGGTGGAGTTTGGAGACAGCACGACCCCCTGCCAGAGCCCAGGGTGGAATGTAAACTCGGGCAGGGTCCTGAGGGGAGTATGATCCACGGGTGCTTATTCCGTCCCTCTCCCACCAGCCCTTAGGCAGTTTCAAGACCTATGTTCACTGTTGAGAATTAGAAAGCATGGATAAAAAGAAAAAAGCCTGGATAAAGGAAAATAATGAAAATTGCTAAATTACTATCTCATAGTTAACCACTTATAAAATATTTGAACATTTTTTTGCCTTGAGAATTTTACATGTAAATATATAGTTAATAAAAAAGTCACACCATACCTTATATACTTTTCAAATTATATGTTTGAAAAATCAGTCATTTTTTAAGTTTTATAGATACAGACATAATATTACTTGTAGCACTTTCTTACACCTTTTAAAATCTATAATAAATTTATAGTCACAGTCCCCTTTATGGTTTATAGCATATATTTGTATATTCTCTCATTTTCTTGATTAATCCTGACAGAACTTATCCCCTTTGTGACTTTAAAAAAAAAAAAAACTCTTGGTTTTCTTGCTTGTCTTTGCTCTTTTTTCCTAGTCCATTAATTTCTGAGTGCATTTATTATTTTTTTTCAGTTTTCTTTAGGTTTATGTTCTTATGCTTTTTCTCTATTCTTGAGTCATACTCTTCTTACATGTGCATTTATGACTATAACATTTACATACAACTTTGGCTGAATACCACAATATTAACATAAATTTTTCAGTTTCTCTTCATTTTGAATATGAATGAGTTCTTCAATTCATCAATTATTTTTAAAAAATCTGTTGTAAAATTTCCAAGTGTATGAAGCTATTTTTATGACATTGACTTCTGACTTTAAGGCATTCTAGACAGAGTAGTCTGAATGACAGTGACTCTTTGAACTTGGTTGAGTTTTCACAGTCAACGTTTTTAAATGTTCCACATGTGCTTTGAAAGACTGTGCATTTCCAGAAACAATTTGGAATTATCTAGGGACGATAGGAATGTGAACAAGCTACAGTCTAGCAATTTATTCTGGGCGCAGACTACAATCTAGCAATTTATTTTTGAATCATAGCTCAACCTTGCTGATAGAGCCGCTTGGTGGAGCATAAACCTGGAGGAGCCTGAATCATTGATGAGAGTCCTTCTAGCCCTGGACCCCTGAGTACTGATCACCTTTTATGGGAGAGACAAACCAACTGCCACTTTGTTTAAACCACCATTTCAGCTACATGTGGTGAAATATGGTTCTGACTTAGTACACTCAGTTTTCTCACCTTAAAAAGTGTGTCTTAGTCAATTTGGGTGTTACAACAAAAATACCATAAACTGAGCAGCTTATGAACAATATAGATTTATTTCTCATAGACTAGAGGCTGGGGAGTCTGAGATGAAGGTGCTGGCAGATTCTGGGTCTGGTGAGAGCCCACTTCCTGGCTCACAGATGGTAGAATGAGTAAGGGAGTCGCTGGGGTCTCTGTAATAAGGGCACTAATTCCATCCATGAGGTCTCCACCCTCATTACTTCCCTAAGGGCCGACCTCCAAGTACCATCACACTGGGGGTTAGATTTCAAAATATGAATTTTGGGAGACACAAGCAGTCAGTCCATAATAGAAATAACAAACAATATTTAGCTCAGAGGGCCTTTGATAGTATTAAATAAAATAAATAGGATAAGAACCTAGCACTACCAAATATAAGTAACTTGCTTCATGAATTCCATTTTCCTTTCGCTAAGAATTCATTAAAATGACATGTCTAATTCCACTGACTTCTTCAGGCACTCTCTTTATGTATCTCACATGACATTTAATTCAAGCATTAATTAAATGCTTAATAAAGTAAACTCATCTTTATTTACTTTTGTAACTAAAAGCAGATCATTATAAACACTACATGTGTTTTCACAAACCATACCACCTAATCGCAGAGAAAATATAAACTGTCTGACAGGATGAAGAGAAAAAAATGACTGAATTTGAAACTGTAAAATTATAATTTCTCCCAGGCTTTCCAGATATCTCCATATATTCTAAAACTAAAGAGGAGGGGAAAGTGAGGCAGGTATTTGAAGAAGGAGAAAAAGTAAGTGAAGGAAAGGAACCAAAGGGAGAACAAGAAGCTCCTCTCACTATTTATTGAGCACCTACTATGCTCCGGATGCTTTCTGTCACTTCTACACTTGCTCTTAGCCAAAAGGCCGAGAAACAATCTGTCATTTCTAAACCCCAATATAACCCTCCAGGTAGTCTCTACCGTTCCTATGTTAGAGATGAGGAAATTGAGACCTGAAGAAGTTACATAAACTCTCCAAAGTCATATAGTAATGATAACAATAAAAATGATTGAAAACTCATAATGTCCAGTATGACTGCTGACTACCAAATATCTGCACTGCCCTTCTATAACAAACCTTGCTGATATGCCCTGTTAAATATACATAACTCCCTATGTGACCACATTCTGGCCAAGAAGATGGAGGCAAAAGTCTACGGCTACTTGACCTTTTCCTTCAGTAATAAGGCTTTTATTCAGTAAGGGACTCTCCCCTGGTGAGGGCATTCAGCCCAACCCAGCTCTTCCTGGCCCCCAAGGGGCAGGATTATTTCAAGCCTTTGGACCTTGAGCCTTAGGGCTCCTTCCCCTACTTCCTTCCCACCCAACAGTTAACACAGCAAGTGCTTCTAACACCTTGGGGCTCAGCCCAAAGTCAAGTCACTTCCCAAGGAGGTTTTCCAGAACCTTCCTTTCCCCCAAGGAGAAGTGATCACTACTTCCTCTCTTGTGCCCTAGCCCTGTAAGTGAAAAGTGAAGTCTCTCAGTCATGTCCGACTCTTTGCGACCCCACAGACTGTAGCCTACCAGACTCCTCCGTCCATGGTATTTTCCAGGCAAGATTACTGGAGTGGGTTGCCATTTCCTTCTCCAGGGGATCTTTCCCACCCAGGGATCAAACCTGGGTCTCGCACATTGTAGGCAGACACTACGCTCTGAGCCACCAGGGAAGGGAGCCCTGAATGTTGTATATAATTCTAGGAGAGCATCTGGAACCTGGAAGGGTGCCCTTGTTCGGTGCCTTATTCAGAGCAGATGTTCCATAGATGCTGAATATTAAGAGCTTGAACAAAGGGTACCTCTCACGGCTTCTGCAGGGGCCCTCAGGCTGTCACTGCCTGTCCCCAGATGCTCTTTCGTGGTCCCCATGTCCCCCGGGGACCTCTGCTCTGATTGAGACAGCAGGTCTGCTCAGGGAAAAGGCAATCCAGGAAGGAACCTTTCCAACTGATCTTGAAAATTATAGAACCGGGCTCTTTAGGAAAAACTAAAAGACTTTGTGAACCCCCTACACTTTTGCTTTTCTTTCTTTTTTAAAAATGTTATTGAAGTACAGTTGATTTACAATGTTGTATTAATTTATGCTGTACAGTGAAGTGACTCAGGCATATATTCTTTTTCATATTCTTTTCCATTATGGTTTATCACAGGGTATTGAATATAGCTTCCTACACTATACAACAGGGCCTTCTTCTTTATCTGTCCTATATACCATAGTTTGCATCTGCTAATCCCAAACTCCCAACCCTCCTTCCCCTATCCCCTCTCCCCCTTGGCAGCCACAAATCTGTTCTCTGTGTCTGTTTCATAGATAAGTTCATTTGTGTCCTATTTTAGATTCCACATAGAAGTAAGATCACATGGAACTTGTCTTCTCTTTCTGACTGACTTTGCTTAGTTTGATCATCTCTAGGTTCATCCGTGTTGCTGCAAATGGCATTATTTCATTATTTTTTATGGCTGAGTGATATTCCATTGTATATATGTACAAAATCTTCTTTATCCCTTCATCTGTTGATGGCCATTTAGGTTTTCTCCATGTCCTGGCTATTGTAAATAGTGCTGCTGTGAACACTAGGATGCATGTATCTTTTTGAATTGTAGTTTTGTCTGGGTATATGCCTATGTTTGGCTGAGTGCTAAAGAATTGATGCTTTTGAACTGTGGTGTTAGAGAAGACTCTTGAGAGTCCCTTGGACTGCAAGGAGATCCAACCAGTCAATCCTAAAGGAAATCAGTCCTGAATATTCATCGAAAGGACTGATGCTGAAGCTGAATCTCCAATACTTTGGCCACCTGATGTGAAGAACTGACTCATTGGAAAAGACCCTGATGCTGGGAAAGATTGAAGGCGGGAGGAGAAGGGGACGACAGAGAATGAGATGGTTAGATGGCATCACCAACTCAGTGGACATGAATGTGAGTAAACTCCAGGAGTTGGTGATGGACAGGGAGGCCTGGTGTGCTGCAGTCCATGGGGTTGCAGAGTTTGACATGACTGAGCAACTGAACTGAACTGACTGATGCCTAAGAGTGGAATTGCTGGATCGTACGGTTATTCTGTTTTTAGTTTTCTGAGGCACCTCCATGCTGTTTTCCAAAGTGGCTGCACCATATTACATTCCCACTAACAGAGTAAGAGGGTTTCCTTTTCTCCACACCCTCTTCAGCATTTATTACATGTAGTGTTTAATGATGGCTATTTTGACCAATTGTTAGCATATTATACCTTTTTTTAATCCCATGGACAGAGAAGCCTGGTGGGTTACACAGTCCATGGGGCTGCAAAGAGTTGGACAGGACTGAAGTAACTTAGCAGGCAGAGATGGCACGAGCATATCCGTGTTCCCACCAGTGTCCTGGGTATCTTTAAACACACTCTTATTATTCCCTAAGACACTGCAGGTGAAAATGAGAATCATGAACATAAAATGGATTTTCTTCCTTCTGTTCATCCTTTCTAACATCTTTTTAAAAAGGTGGTGGGGTGTGGGTAATTGTTTAATAAAAGCAGTATGTGGCCCTTAGTTGTGGATGGATCACGGGAAGTCAGACATGGAAATGTGCACAGGCTCTACCGAGTGAAGGGTGGGTGCAGGTTAGTATTTGGAAAACAGTACACTTCTCCAATTCTTGTCAATCAGATCCCTCAGCACCGTGAGCAAGGGCCTGCCCTTGTCTTGTGATTAGAGAACTCAGTGTGGGAAGGACAGGAGGCAAGCCTTTACCGTGACTACCCAGAGCCTGAGCCCTCTGAGAGAACAGTATTCTGGCTTCAGATATCAAAACTCCAAAGGAGGAAAATGATCAGTCCCAAGACCTCTTAATATGTTACATGGATTAAGGAGAAGAAAGTTTTATATATACTTGGTAAAAAATTTTAAGTTAATAAAGCAAGAAGTTTCAGATGTATTAAAAATAAGCTCACTTGTACCTATATATATATATGACTTTTTCATTGCTCTATATTTGCACAAGTGATACAATACCACAAGAAAGGATAAGGGAGAGGGAATGAAAACCCCTGAACTTATACTGCCTCAATTATTTCTGGCATGAATTGTCTCTTGCTAATAAGTAGTCAAAGTTCAGCTCCTTATCAGGACTATTCCTTGCCTCCCTCTATTTCTGCTCAAGGTAGATAAGAGTATGGGGAAGCTGAGAGTCCTTGGGGCAATGAGGGAAGGGGTGGCTGGTCCTGGGGGCATCCTCCCCTCCTGGACTCTGTCATAGGTACCTCGTGTGGTCTCATCTAGCCCCTTGCCATGAATGACACGTTGCTGCTGGCTACTTGACCCACCAAAGCCACTGGCCATCAGGACCCCAACTCAGCAGCCTCCTATCCTGGTCTAGGCATCCTCTCAACTGCTCAAAATTGCTAACGGTAGGAGTAGGGGCTGAGCAGGAAAGGAAGCCCAGCAATGAACAGGACATGCAGATAGACTGAACATAGGCATGAAGGAGGGACAAATAGGAATTCCCCAAGACATATTAAGCTAGGTGATGAATCATTTTGCTAAGGTTTAGGGATGAGAAGGAATAGTCAAAAATTTAGTCTGAGGCATGTTAAGTTGAAGAAACTTATGAAGCCTCCAAGCAGCTACGAAAGAAAGTAATTTGGCCACATGGGTCAGATCTTGAGAGAGAGAGAAAGGATGATAAATAAATTTAAGAGTACTTGATGCTGGATGAGATTTATAGCCAATGGAACACAGAACACCCTGGGAGAAAGGGAGTATAAGAAAGGGGAGAAAAACTGGAAAACATTTTATTCACAATAGCAACAAGAATCTCCAGATACCTAGAAGTAAAGCAGAAATTAAAATGTGTAGATCCTTGTGGGGAAAACTTCAGTATCCATTCTTGATAAATATCCTTAGTGGAAAGGGAACAGGAAGTCCTTAACATTATAAAGGACTAGCTACTAAAATATCCAGAGAAACAGCTTACTGCTGGTGAAATCTTAGAAACATTTTCATACAAATCAGACACCCCAAGGAGGATGCTGTCAGCACTACTATTCAACACGGCCCGTGAAATCCCAACTAGTACAAAATACAAAATAAAAAACTGTGAGACTCCGCAAATGGTTAGAACTTAAATCCAGTGAGATTTCTGGACCCAAGATCATTATGCATCTGCTGCTGCTCAGCCGCTGAGTCGTGTCCAACTCTTTGTGACCACTATGGACTGTACTCCACTGGGTTCCTCTGTCCATGGGATTCTCCAGGCAAGAATACTGGAGTGGGTTGCCATTTCCTTCTCCAGGGGATCTCCCTGACCCAGGGATCGAACCTGCATCTCCTGCATGGCAGGAGGATTCTTTACCACTGAGCCACCTGGGAATACACCAAAATCAAAATCATTTCTATAGGTCAGGAAGAGCCAATTTGAAAATGTAAAATAAAAGGAGCCATTCACACTGACTACAAAACCATAGGACAGCTACTGGTAGATGTATATCTGATAAAAGAAATGCAAGACTTCCATGAAGGAATTTGCAAGGCTACAATAGAAATAAGTATGCTGAATATCTCCTAATAAATTTATAAACTTAATACAATTACAATAAAAAGCAGAGTTTCATGGAATTAATAAGATGATTTTATGGTTCTTATAAAGGCCCAAGATGAGCCAAGACAATTTTGAATGAGAACAGGGTCTTGCCCTACCAAGTATTAGCACTAATCATAAAATATACTAATTAAAGCAGTAGAGTGGTGGTTTGGGAATAGACCAACAGATCAGTGGTACAGAATACAGCATCTGAAAACAGACTCACATATGTATAGAAGCATGGTCATAACAGAGGGAGCATTTTTTAAACTATTCAAAAGGGAGACAAAATGCAAGTAAACAAAAGATCCCAACAAGAAAAATGATAGCAAACACATGTCATGAGATGGAAGCCAGGTGCTATTTAAAAGGGCTTTATGTGTTTAACTCACTTAATCCTCATGACCTCACAAGAGCCCCAGTTTGCAAATGAGCAAGCCAAGGTACAGAGAAGTCAAATAACCCACTGGAGGACACAGAACTAGAACTTGGGAGCCCCAAGATCCCAACCAAAGTAGACTCGTCTCTGTTGCTAGTCTTCGCAGCACACAGCTTCTAATACAGCAGAAATGAAGTGGAGGGAAGCAAGTCAAAGATTATGATTTTTGTAGAATAAAACATACCATGCAGTTACAAGTTTAACATCCTATGCCACTAGAGAAGAAAATACACAAACACATAAAAGTGTAAAGTTTTAATAATCAGAATATTTAAGAAAAAATGAGCTACAATTTTTTTTAAATGGGCAACTAATAGAGAAGACTCTTTAAAGCCAGTAATCATATACAAATATGTTTAACTCTGTAGGACTCTAGGAAAGAGATAGTAACAGCAAGGGAATGTCAATTCACACCCCTTGTGATTGGCCTAAAAATGGGATTGGAGGATGATGCTGTGGAAGGAAGGGGGAAAGGCTATCAGTCAGAGCATGGGCAGGGGCACGGGGGACGGCCCCTTCCGTGGTCAAGGCACTGTCCCAGGCTGCCAGAGCCCAGGCTTCCTTCAGGAGAGGAACGCACCTGGGTGCTTTGTCCAGGAGCTGTTTCCGGAATAAAAGCTGCGACTTTGAAAGTTCCACTGCAGGCCTGGGCTTCTTTCACCTAGCCTTACCACAGCCTTCCGCAGACTGCCCAGCCTCAAATCCTCTGCTGTGAAAACCATTACCGCTGAGCAGCAAATTCATTCCACATTCACCACCTCCCTTAGAGATCTTGAATGTTTCTTAAACCTTGCTAATTCTCAGGTCAGGGGCTAATGCTTGCCTCTGAGAGCAGCTTTACATACCAAAAGACAGTGCCTTCCGTGTTTGTCCACAGCAGCAAAAACACAATGAGGGGAAAGAACTTTGCTTGTAGCTACTAAAGGCTGTCTCTAAGGATGGCTTTATCCATTTGTCCTTGTTTATTCATCTGTCGCCTTAGCAACCAAAATGTTTACTAATTAGTACACTGAATGTTGAACAGTAGATTCTTGTTGGGAAACCAGTGCCCCGGTAATGGAAACTTCATACAGATATTTATTTTGAATCAGAGTGCTTTTCCACAAAGAGCAACATCCTGCCAAAATCCTACCCTGATTTGAGGAGCTGCTGAGGCTTGAAAACATAACAGTAATAAGAGGATGCTGCTGTCCTGAAGTTGGCAGCTCGTTTTTGAAGACAAAGCCCTCACTGTTTTACTTTGTTTCTAAGCTACAAAGACAAATTAAAGTGACCCAAGGACCACACTGCCCACAGACCACTATCTCACAGATTCATGCAAAAGCCCTTTCTGATTGAACAAACTGTACCTAATCCCAGCTGGGATACCAACCCAAGGTTGGTCTCCTAAGTGCACAGATAATATTTTTAGCAGTTTGAGGGAGAATGGCTACATGTATATGTATGGCTGAGTGGCTCTGCTATGCCACTGAAACTATCGCAGCACTGTTAATGGGCTATGTTCCAATATAAAATAATAAGGTTTTTAAAAGATTGTATGTTTAGCAAATGTTTTAGGAGTCAAAACCTGCCTTATTATAGTGGAGCTAAACAGACATGTAAGAAATACAGTCATTTTCTGAAAGTAGTTTTAGTAACACAGTGTTCATTTTTTTTTTAACATCTAAAATTACAGAGTACATTGTTTTAGTTTATCATGGGAATTTACACTAGAATTGAATGTGAATGAATAATCTCATACTTTTCTATAGACAAGGGCAAGCAAATCCAGGAGGAGGAACCAAACGCATAAGCCTGTCTCCTCATTTATCCATTCCCTTACTCAAAACCACAGAGACTCTTCCCAGTTACAGAGCAAAGTCCTTGCTTCTTAGTTAATGTGGCACATAAGACTCTTCGTCATCTGGCCCCTGTCCAGCTTTCCCCCTTCTCTCCCTTCCCCACACCCACACACTTCTGTAGGTTAGAAACATCATCCTATGATCAAAAGGTGTGCCTTTGAACAAACTGTTTCCTTTTCCTGGAATGCCTTTTCCCCATGGAGGCTGTGAAGTAAACTCCTATTCACTCTAAACAACCCATGCAGTTGGTTGGTTGGGGTGGGCTGGCGCGGCCGGGGTCGGGTCGGCAGGGGACCACCCCCCGGCCAGCGACCCGGCACCGCAGGGGGCATTTCCAACGCGGCAGTGCCTTCTGATTGAGGCGCAGCCCGTGGACTGTGTGAGGCCGGTACAGGTCTTCCCCAAGTCGGGTTGCTTGGGAATGCAGCCCAAAGTGGGTGGTAAACTCCATCTAAGGCTAAATAACAGCAACAAGTACCGTAAGGGAAAGCTGAAAAGAACCAAACAACCCAGCTAAGGTCCCAGCCCAGCAAAGGATCCTCTCTCCTCTGGGAGGTAATGTGTAGGTACTTCCGTTGGTGAGCACATCATACTGTGTTGTGATAGTGTGGCTGTGTGTCTGGATCTCCTCTTGGACTCTGTGAGGGAAGGGTATCCTCCCTGACTAAATCCTCAGGATTCTGCCACTGCTGCTTCTGCTCAATGAATGAGTATTAACTGGGATCAAATTACAAGTGACCCCTGGGATGTCCTATAGGACTCAAGTGGCTTTTGTCAGATTCTCAGCAAGGCTATTTTAAGAATTAAGACCTTAACATAAAGTGGTTATTTTATTATTATTTCATTTTTTCAAGGTGTAAAAAATTGTCTTTCTTAATCCAGTGTTTGTGATATAACAAATAAGGATAATATGTTTCTCTTTCTCTGTGAAAATGATGGGGTTCTAGATGCACACAAACATAGGTAACACAAATCCTCTCTCTTGTAATTCCTTCCAAAATGATGGAGAAGGAAACCAATCTTCCAGATTTGCATTGTCTTATTTAAAACCCTAAATGTTGATTTGGCCTGTGGTCATAGTTGGGTGGTCGAAGTGCTAAAGAAGAGAACCTAAATTAGCTGACTGACAGACTTATTGCTCCACTGAGACCCTTTAACATGCTTTGGGTTCTGCCTCGGGTTTTCAAAGGGCATTAGTCTCAGGGAGTGCAAGAGACCAGGCCAGAGATAAGCCGATTGTCAACCACACCTTTTCCCATATTTTGTGTCCAAGGTCACCATCTGACCAATAGCAGTGAATACTTGTGGACTTTCCTCAGTTTGATGAAATGCCACTTATCTTTGTTCCATTTTGCAATTTGTATTTACCATATTTTATTGAATTCATTCACCTCTTCCAAGAGAAGCAAGAGCCGTGGAGTCTAACTCCAAGGTATATAGTTTGAGCGGCTTAGGTCAGTGATAGAAGCCTCTACTGGAGGAGAAGTTTTGAGAGGAGAGGCTGAATCATGAGTTCAGTCCTAGGTGCATTCAAGTTGAAGTGTTTGAGGGGCATCTAGATGGAGATGTCAAGTGGAGAGTTCAGAGAAATCTCAGCAGGAGATGGAGTTCCAAAGTTGCTAGAGTGCAGGTGGTGACTAAAGCCTTGGGATGAATAGACTTGACGAGGTGGCAGATGGTGGGCTGAGAGGAGAGCGTGGCCGTGTGCCGGGGCACTGCCACACTTGCAGGCCAGGTGGAGGGGCAGAGTGATAAAGGAAGAAGAGAAGAGTTAGAGAGGAAGGCGGGAACCCAGAGCGTGTGGTATCGTGGGAGCCAGAGGAAGGAGTGTTCAAACAGAGGGGGTGGTCAGAGCTGTATGCAGAGTGATTCTGAGATGTGGTGAGACAGAAGACTGTAAAGAGTACATTAGCGTAAGTAAAAGGGAGATATTTGGTGAATGTAACAGGAACTGTCTCCACAGAGTGGTTGAAACAAGTTACATTGATGGCCCAGTCGAGGTCACTGAGCCTCATTGTGTTTTTCTCCAAATGTTCTCAGCAGCCCGGGTGGAGACACAGAGAAGACACATGGGTTCCTCCAGGGTTGGGCTTTGCTAGAGACTTTGCAGAAGAACGATTGAAGTGATAAACCCTAGAATCTATTGATAATAGAAAGAAAGGTAGAAATGAGTGATTGTTGAATGGATGGGTGAATGAATTGATGAAGGGGTAAGTAACTGGATTCATAAATGGATGGGGAGATGAAGGAGCAAGTCAATCCAAAGCATCTGGTGAAAGAATAGTTGTAGTGGGGTCCTTAACAAAGTTGAAAGAAAGGAAGGTTGTGAATCAGATGCTAGATGTTTGCACGATTTGATTCAGAGAGGGTTGTTTCAAGCGTTGCTAAGTTCCAACACGGCAGTGGATGGATGCAGCAGAGTGGATAATTCACTGGAGTGGTGAAGAGTTGATTCACACAGAAACTAACGTCATCTAAGTGGGTGCAACTGAAATGGACAGGCAGTGGGGGAGTAGGGAATCTGGTAACAAAACTAGCAGGCAAAGACAAGGAGTGACTGGGAAGTCAGATGAAGACTGACCCGGGGAATGCAGCACAGCTTCAGGTTATGGAGCAAAGAGGAGAGAGTGAAGGGGCAGCGGATGTGGCGGTGGGGAGGGGGGGAGGATGCTGCCTTGCTCTCAAATCTGGAGCTTCTTGGAGTGTAAAATGGTCCTCACTCGACAGGCTGACAGATGAGGCATTGTTCTCGGAAGACTGGCTGGATTCAGTTAAGACAATGAGATGGACAGAATCTCCGGAGGAGAGTCCAAGGCTGTAGGGGATGAAGTCTCTTTTTCCACTTCGCTATGCACTGTGGCGCGGGGCTTTGTCAGAGGTGAACAAACGGTGGCTTGGGTCACAGTGCCTCTGATTGATACAGGGAAGTGTTTTTTCATGTTTCTATTCCCCAAACCCAGAATACTGTAAGACACCTGGAATCATTTTCTAAAGCGTGTAACTCTTATTGAAAGTTTGATTGCCCCATCTTTCGCTGATTCTACATTCCACTTTGACATTCTGAATACTAGTAATCATTATACTGTAATTTAGTTGCTGATCCAAAAGAGTGTAAGAGATTCGTTTGTACCTGTATTTTCATCCGTGCACATCTGGTGAATAGATCTCTGTTACGAGCTTCTCTTGGTATCATTTGCTTCTTTTTTCCCTAAAAAATGAAGCAGTAGAATGTATTCTGGTTAATTTAGGGTTTTGCTAACTGAAGTTGTAGTTAACTCAAGTGTCTTAATCACAGAGCTTCACACACACAGCCCCAGGAAGGATCATGATATTTCATCTAGATACTGTCTGTCAGATAGAGGATGGGCTAGGAGGGGATATAATGACAAAATTACATGCAAACTTTTTAAAGTCCACCTTATCATCATAGAGGGAAAATGCCATATATCCAGTTAATTCACCATCACTAGGTAAAAAATAGTCATTTCTCTTAATACACCTGAGCTCTACAAACCTGATTTTTGCTTATAGTACTAATAAAATTCCAGAGTCCTGCTCTAAAAATGCTAATCTTCATAATTAAGTAAAGCACCTCAAGAAAAGATTTGAAGGAATGTCCTCCTCCCTTACAGCTCTGGAAAGAGATGTGGTTTTTGCATTGTAAACTCAGTGAAGTATCCTTTGACAAGGTAGCAAATTGAGAACTTCTAGAAAATATCAATGTAGTTTTATCATGCACTACAGAGATTTATGTGACTGTTCATGTCATTTGTCCTTAATACATCTCAGATCTTGGGGTCTTATAAAATTGTGAAGATTCTAGACACAAAAATAACCTCCAGGAAAAAATCTGTAATTCTAACTGGTTGTCTTAGTTGATACTTTTTCTAGTGATAATGATGTAATTGGCAACTTCTGTCTAACTGTATAAATCTTTGTAAGATTTTTCTGTCAAATCAGATGAAGATCACTAGAACGTTCCTCTTCTCCCAACTACTTGACAGAATAATTGAAATCATATGACTCTACAAGCTTTCTTACTTAAAAAATTAATCATGATCTACTAACAAGTATTGAACTTACAGTCCCACTGGAAACAACCACAAAAGCTGAACAAAATATGCAAAAGAATTGTTTGCAGGCATTGGAGAGCAAATATTGCAGGGCTTTGATCCTCGAGAGAAAGGAAGCAAGAGAAGATTTCCCCTGGTTTTCTGCCTAAAGATAGTTTTCAAACTGTCCTACAGGGAAAAAGAGCCTAAGAGTGGAGAAGAAACAGAGATCAGAGTCAGGGGTTGCTAAGACTGCAGGGATCCAGAAGGGGTTTGGATGCAAGCAACAGATAGTAGGGACCTGCTAAGAAGATACATATAACTTTTCTCAGATCCTTGGCCAGTTCCAAAGTTGTACAGTTGCTGGGTGAAACCAATTGCAAGTGGGAAGCCAAGGGAAAAAAAAACAAGTTACAAAGAGGTTGATAATTAAGTAGAAACATCAGGGCTTACACATCACTGGGGCAATTGCGAGACCCTGGTGAACACCCGAGACTTTCAACTGAAGCCTCAGAAAGATCTCACTCTAGGGCAGGGGGCATGCCTAGGAGAAAGGACAAAGATAAATAAGCCCTAACAAGGCCTAAAACCAAACCTGGACAGGACCAAGGTGATCCTTCAGTAATTTAGCATAATCTAGAACCTCTGCCACCTACTATCACTGCTACTACAGTGTTCAACACACAATAAACTTACAGAATTGGAAGATACAGGAAAATGTTCATCATGGAAACACGTAATCCTTTAAGTCAAAATACTTCCTCAAACTCCAGGGTGATTTTAGTGGCCCAGATAAAGCAGTCATCATCGGTGAATAAGTAACGCTACATTTTCTCCAAAGCTTAGTTCCTCAACATTAAATAGCACCACGTGCAGAACCCCAAACTTGAAAGTAACTACCTAATCCAGGCAACAGTTCTATTAAAGCCATAATATATTCACTTGACCAAAGGGATTGTAATCAAGTTAATCAGTTGCCCATACTCAGATTTATGATGACTTCAGAATTTTCTCTGGGGGAAAAAAAAAGGACGATTTTTATCTGCATATCTAAAGAATCCAGTTTAGTAATACTCCCCAAACAAAGGATGTTTGTTGGGAAATTCTGGGATGGTAACTGCCAAATACTTCCGAGAGAAAGTTTTCCCACTTATAAACAAGAGGAAAGTTCTTTCTCTACCAGGCACCATGTCAACATGCTAAAGACCAGTGAACCTGGACTTCCTTCTCAGGACAATACTTTATTGAACTCTGTTTTCAGCAGATGATTTTGCTTAGAAAAGAAGGGTCACATTGATGAAATGAATACTCAGAGCAGTAGGCATGTATCCAACACACACAAAGAAACTCGATAAAGACTTCACTACATGCCTATCAAGTTCTTGTACGCATCACTGTAATTACCACTTATAATTCAAGGACAGCACTTACACACTTCAGTTGAATACTTGAGAATTGCATATAAAAGCTCTGGATTTTAAGTTTTTTGTATTTTCTTGTAAGATTTTAGGTACTCATTTAAAATCCTGGGTACCACTAGATGAATAAGACCTCGAATTAAAAGTGTGTACAATTCAAGTATGAATGTGGATATGTATGATCTAAAATACAAGCCTATCCCTACAAAACTGCCTAATTATGACCTAATCATGAGAAGACATCAAACCAAATCCAAATTGAGGACATTTAACAAAATAAGAGGCCAGTGCTGTTCAGAACTGTAGAGATCATGAGAGAATAACTGTCTGAGGACCCTTCCAGATTAAGGAGATTAAAGAGACGTGATAACTAAAGGTGATGGCTGATCCTCGATCAACTCCAAGGATGGTTGGTGAAATCTAGATGTCTATTGATTAGATGAGAGCATTTCCACAGTGTCATTTTCTGATTTGGATCACATCTGTAATTTAATCTCAAAAGGCTTAGAAAAATATATATAAGTGCATATACAGAGAGAGAGTGGTAAAGCAAATATGATATGATGTCAACATTCAAGATGGAGGTACATCTGAAATTTTCCTACTGTTGGCATTTTTTTTTTTTTTTTTGTAAATCTGAAACAATTTTTAAAATCCACCCACCAAGGCATTCTCCTGTTTTTCTAAATGAAAATGCCATTATACAGAATGGCATAGCTGCCTATCTGGTGGCCGTCTGTTCTCTGCCTCCCTGTTTTACTCACAGAGCATTCAAAATTCTTTCCCCCATTTTCCTCCTAGTATGCTAGCCAAGTTCAGTCGTTTCATTCCCCTGATACACATAATCTTTTCATTCCTTTTTCTATCAACCACAACACTGAAAATGGCTATTTTTAGGAGATTCTGTATGAGACAAAGCATTAGCATCTTTTCATTGAAAGTTGCTAGTCTACAGGGAGCAAAATTCTAACAAGATGTGGGCTTTGTTGTTCCACAAGTATTCCCCACACGTAAACCCAGCTGTATGAGGACAGAGGCTGATCCTAAATAAGAAGAGAAACTCATTTTCAAATTATGACAAGCAATAAAAGAACTGGGAAAAAAAGAAGCCAATGACTGCTATTGATCTAGCCCCAGTAACATGGGACTTCACACCCAGGAGAACCTGGGTTAAGATTTGGAGACTCTCCCGAGTCTCAGACAATCGCAAACACTAACCAGAGCCTTCCAGGAAGGCCCACTGCCCACAGCGGAATCCCCTTGGGGTCCTCTGTGCTCATTTCCTCCCTTCTTCTGTCTCCTCCCGACCTTGACTGCAATCACCTTGTCTCCCTTTGGAGACAATGAAATTGACCTGCACAAAAATGTGCACTTGCCACCAGAAAGTGAAGCGCAACATGAAACGAGATGAAAACCAGTGGAATCCCCTTACCTTCAAGCGGCAGCTGTTTGAAACAGGTTCCACGTCTGCACCAGATCCTGGGGTGGGGTTGAGGCCACCTCAATGCATGCAGAATATATAGGGGCAGATTATATATCCGGGTTTTTCATTACACAAGGTGTTTTTGATGGGTTCTCAGCCAAGATCCACTTAAAAACAAAAGCTACACAAAGACTACAAAAAGGCCACACAAAGTTTAAACAAAAGGCTAAAGAAAGACCAAACAAAAGCCAAAGAAAGTTTAAACAAAGAATGAAACAAAGGCAAAACAAAGGCCTAACAAAGACAAAAACAAAGACCAAAACAAAGGGCAAAAGAAAATCTAAACAAAAGCTAAGCTAAGCCACAACCGTATCACTCCCACACACACACACCGTATTACACGCTATCCCCACACACACGCACTAATTCTGGCCTTCCACCTCCCATGTCATCAACACTCCATGCCAAATGCCTCACTAAGGCTCACTCCACACCAACTGTACCCCATCAAACCACATACCAGGTGCAACCACACCACACACCCTTCCACTGCGCCACCCCACCTCAGCAAGCATGTCACCCCACCACGCTATACCACACCACACACCACAAGCCAAACCTACAAACCATGAAAGGAGTTGGAGTCACACTGATACATCTCTATTTTTAGGCTTCTGTTTCCATACTGTATGCAGATTAAATACACGTACACGTTGCCCTCCCTAACACACCTACCCACACAGGCCCAAAATAACATTTACACACACATGCCCTCATACACTAAACTTAACAAGAGCACCTTGGTCTAGTCACAACTGGGCTTGGATTTGGAAGATTCTGTGACAATTACCCGTTACATTCAAATTTATGCAAACTTTTGAAAAAGATCATCTCTTTTGGTACCTGATTTCTGTAACTGATGAATCTCATGCAACTAACATGGTAATATTGACTTCAGTCTGAGACATTTGCATTTTCTTATCATTGTCCTGTAACTTGTGGGTCATACCATTGAGTCCTATAGCTCTGTGCCTCTGTTAAATTTCATGGTTCCTATAAGCCTGTGCTTCTGCAAAAGTTCGTTTTATGTACTTAGAACTACACACAAAAAAAATAAAAAATAAAAAAAAATAAAAAAAGAACTACACACAACTGATTTGAAAGAGGAAAGATCACTTCTGAAACTAATCCAACCAATAGCAGCCTTGCCTCTTAAATTCCCAGAGCTCCCTGCATGACGCTTGATGGTGAGTTATAAAGGCCAACATTGCCATCAAGTTTCCTTTTAGACTCTTGTCTGTTGTATGCAAAAAAGAATCACCCAGGGAACCTTGAAAAGGCAACCTGTTGGACTGCAAACATCCAATAGAAATCTCCTTGTACACCAACTTCATGGCTAGTTAAACATGTGTCTCTGAGTAAGGAGTTATAAATGTATGCTCACTGGCTCCTGCTCTGAGGCCAGGGCTCTGCAAGTGCCGCAGTGGGTGTGTTTGAGGGCCAGGTAGAGTGGGGTGGTTAAGAGCATGGGCTCTGAGCACTGGGATGGTCACAGGACTCTTGACTCCAAGTACAAGCCCAGGGCTCGTTGACAAGCAGTGGAATGGGCAGACATGCTGGCCTTCGCATGGGCAGACCTCAGAATCCAAGTAGCTGGAAGGTTTTCCCGTTTGGTCATTCAGTCTCTTCAGCAAAGAGCAGTCTATCTTCCAGACTGGCAGGGTAGGGAATGTGGGGGAGTGGGAGTATCTTACCACTGATATTCTGTGATCAGGGCAGGCAAGGGGCACATAGGAGTATGTGGATGTTCCCTTTTCTAAGCCCTGCCCATCACCCTGCTCTCCACAGCTTCTGAGTCTAGAAATTTCTTCATAATAAACTTCCTGGAACCAGGGCAGGTCAGTGCAGTAAACCTGGAAATCTGTTCAGAACATGCACCTTCCCCACACCTTGCCGCACTTTCTGCTCTGCCTGCTACCCCAAGCCTGGAGACGAGTGGTGTTTTGACACATATTTTTGACATGACTTTTCTGGCATGGCCCCTGCTTCTCCGGACAGCCAAGCCAGTTACTGCCCTCCACTCATTTCTACTTTCCCAAATTGCGTTATAATCACCCATCTTTTGTTTAATGGGTTAAAACCTTTTAAAAAATTCTCTACTGCCCCTGTGAGAGTTTAAAAAAAAATCATTCTTTACCTTCTAAAAAATATTGTACTATAATTTTAGTAAAATTTTTTGGATAAAAGTAGATAAATAAGCTTGTATAGTTAACCTGTCACTTTTAACCAAATATATAGGTAGGTAGGTAGGTAGGTAGGTAGATAGATAGATAGATAGAGTTTTTATTGGGATATGGTGGCTCAGTAATAAAGGATCTGCCTGCAATACTGAAGACCTGGGTTCGATCCCTGGGTTGCGAAGATCCTCTGGAGGAGGGCATGGCTACCCACTCCAGTAGTCTTGCCTGGGAAATCACATGGACAGAAGAGCCTGGCAGGTTACAGTCTGTGGGGTCACAGAGAGTCAGGCATGACTTAGCAACTAAATAACAACAACATAATTTACATACTGTAATAGTCATGATTTTAAAGTGTAAAATTTAGAGACATTTAATATTTAATATAATCACTCTATACGTGGACATCACCAGGTGGTCAGTATCAAAATCAGATCCATTATGTTCTTTGCAGCCAAAGATGGAGAAGCTCTATAGAGTCAGCAAAAACAAGACCAGGAGCTGACTGTGGCTCAGATCACGAACTCCTTATTGCAAAATTCAGACTTAAACTGAAGAAAGTAGGGAAAACCACTAGACCATTCCGGTATGACCTAAATCAAGTCCCTTACGATTATACAGCGGAAGTGACCAACAGATTCAAGGGATTAGATCTGATAGACAGAGTGCCTGAAGAACTATGGAAGGACGTTTGTGACATTGTACAGGAGGCAGTGATCAAGACCATCTCCAAGAAAAAGAAATGCAAAAAGGCAAAATGGTTGTCTGGGAAGGTCTTACAAATAGAGAAGAACAGAACCTAAAGGCAAGGAAAAATATACCCATCTGAATGCGGAGTTCCAAAGAATAGCAAAGAGAGATAAGAAAGCCTTCCTCAGTGATCAATGCAAAGAGATAGAGGAAAACAATAGAATGGGAAAGACTAGAGATCTGTTCAAGAAAATTAGATAAACCAAAGGAACATTTCATGCAAAGATAGGCATAATAGACAGAAACGGTATGGATCTAACAGAAGCAGAAGATATTTAGAAGAGGTGGCAAAAATGCACAGAAGAACTACACAGAAAAGATCTTAATGACCCAGATAAGCATGCTGGTGTGATCACTCACCTAGAGCCAGACATCCTGGAGTGCAAAGTCAAGTGGCCTTAGGAAGCATCACTACAAACAAAGCTAGTGGAGGTGATGGAATTCCAGTTGAGCTATTTCAAATCCTAAAAGGTGATGCTGTTAAAGTGCTGTACACAATATACCAGCAAATTTGGAAAACTCAGCAGTGGCCATAGGACTGGAAAATGTCAGTTTTCATACTAGTCCCAAAGAAAGGCAATGTCGAAGAATGTTCAAACTACCGCACAATTGCACTCATTCCACACACTAGCAAAGTAATGCTCAAAATTCTCCAAGTGAGGCTTCAACAGTATGTGAACTGAGAACTTCCAGATGTTCAAGCTAGATTTAGCAAAGGCAGAGGAACCAGAGATCAAATTGTCAACGTACACTGGATCATAGAAAAAGCAAAAGAGTTCCAGAAAAACATCTACTTCTGCTTTATTGACTATGCCAAAGCCTTTGACTGTGGATCATAACAAACTGTGGAAAATTCTGAAAGAGATGGGAATATCAGACCACCTTACCTGCCTCCTGAGAAATCTGTATGCAGGTCAAGAAGCAACAGTTAAAACTGGACATGAAAGAACAGACTGGTTCCAGATTGGGAATGGAGTACATCAAGGCTGTATATTGTTACCCTGCTTATTTAACTTATATGCAGAGTACAACATGCAAAATGCTGGGCTGGATGAAGCACAAGCTGGAATCAAGGTTGCCAGGAGAAATTCAATAGCCTCAGATATGCAGATGACACCACCCTTATGGCAGAAAGTGAAGAGGAACTGAAGAGCCTCTTGATGACAGTGAAAGAGGAGAGTGAAAAACCTGGCTTAAAACTCAACATTCAAAAAATTAAGATCATGGCATCTGGTCCCATCACTTCATGGCAAATAGATGGGGAAACAATACAGTGAGAGACTTTATTTTCTTGGGCTCCAAAATCACTGCAGATGGTGACTGCAACAATGAAATTAAAAGATTCATGCTCCTTGGAAGAAAAGCTATGACCAACCTAGATAGCATATTAAAAAGCAGAGACATTACTTTGCCAACAAAGGTTCATCTAGTCAAAGCTGTTTTTTCCAGTCATGTATGGATGTGAAAGTTGGACTCTAAAGAAAGCTGAGCACCGAAGAATTGATGCTTTTGGACTATGGTATTGGAGAGACTCTTGAGAGTCCCTTGGACTTCAAGAAGATCCAACCAGTCCATCCTAAAGGAAATCAGTCCTGAATATTCATTGGAAGGACTCATGCTGAAGCTGAAACTTCAGTACTTGGGCCACCTGATGCGAAGAACTGACTCACTGGAAAAGACCCTGATGCTGGGAAAGATTGAATGCAGTGGAGAAGGGGATAACAGAGGGTGAGATGGTTGAATGACATCACCGACTTGATGGACATGAGTTTGAGCAAGCTTTCGGAGTTGGTGATGGACAGGGAAGCCTGGTGTGCTGCGGTCCATGGGGTTGTAAAGAGTCAGACACGACTGAGCGACTGAACGGAACTGAATAAAATCACAGGTATGTGAAAGCACTGTCACTGTCTAATTATGTAACATTTTCATCACTCTAAAAATAAATTCATACTGATTAGCAATGAAACATAATACTATTTTATGTCAGCACATAGAGTCAGACATTAAAGGAGTTAAGAGGATCTAGCAAATACTGTGTTGGCCATCACTGAATGTTAATACAAAGTGAGTGAATCATCTGTAGAAAAATTTACCTTAGGAGAGACACCGATGAGAGGAGGATGCCTCCATATTCTTCTTAGCAGGTTAAATGTGCACAAGTCACATCCACAATTAGACAGTTGTGTACCTGACAAAGTTATGTCCCAAAGCATGTGTTGTAAAAGATAGACTAGAGACAGACATTCAGATTAATGGCAATGCTATTTTTCCTGTAGAAATATGAAAAAAAAATGGCCTTTATAAATAACTGTAAAACCATTATATTACTGCAGGATAAATAATAATGAATTGATCAAATCAGAGAGAGACAAACTGAAATGTCTCTTCGTTTACCCTTCAGTCCTCACTTTCAGAGCATATCTGTCTCCTCCGAGACTTTGACCTGGACCTTACCCATTTTGAACTGTCCCCAATGTTCAGTAGTAATCAGAGGAATACGACGCCCACTGAGCTCCCAGCCATTCACACAAAGCCTCTGTGTGTTTCCAAGTTCCACACCCAATGTCTCTCTCTCTCTCTCCCCTCTTGGACTCAATCACAATTGTGTTCTGGCTAGCAGTGACCTATATGTACATTATGTCCTCTGCTTAAAGGACTGGATTTTATCCAAGTTGCTGTGTTAAAAGTCACTCTTTAGAAGACACACTTCTTCTGTTCAACTTTCTGGACCCAAACCATGGATCGATTGTATTACCCCTTGTAATCTTACCAATAGAAATGGAAAGAGTGGACATGGGGTAGCAATAAGCAAGGATTCTAGCAGAAGGAGAGATTCAGAATAAGAATGCATTGTTGTGATGTGTAAAAGAAAACCCAAGCTAAATAGTAATTAAAGTGTTAAAACCAGCTTTTACTCAGGAACTATTGCAGTAGGAGAAAAGAGGCCGCAGTATAAAACCGGGCTCAACTCCAAATACAAAATGGACAAGTGCGGATAAATACCAAAGCAGCAGATTGGAGGAGTTGATGGATGGAAAACTACTATCAAGGATAAGGAGGGCATTTGTAACTAAACTGACTTGACAGGATTCTGGTTAAAATCACAAGCTGTAATGGGCCACTGCAGGGTCCCAGATAACATGTCACCCAGCACTTCTATATATAAAACCCATGGTTTCCAAACACTGCAGGAATCCCTTCTATGCACAGCAGGCTCACAGAGTGCCATGGAATATTTAAAATGTCAAGAAAAACTCAACAATACTGGACCTCTGTCTGATATCCATGGACCAACAGCTTGAGGTAATTCACCATTTCAATAGTCCATTGTACTGCGATTTTCATATTGCTTGGTATTTTGGCTGCGCTTGCGTGGCTTACAGGATTCTAGTTCCCTGACCAGAGATGGAATCCGCACCTCCTGCAGTGGAAGCGTGGAGTCCTAACCACTGCACGGCCCGGAAATTTGCTGTACTGTGTTTTATTAGATGATATCATATTCTTTATAAGTGTGGATTTTTAGATGTTTGCTTGATAAAAAGCAAGTATTTCAAGAGAACCATGAGGAACAGGATCTGAGAATGGCATTGTCACAATTCAACTCCTGCATACAGCCCCGTTAGTAGGTACTTGTAGTTTCTAAGAATAAAAATATTAAAAATATAGCTGTTTTTTTGTTCCTTCTCTTAATTTTTTTTGGCTTCACCACAGCGTGTGAGATCTTAGTTCCTTGACCAGGGATCAAACTCAGGCTCTCCGCAGTGAAAGTGTGGAGTCCTAATCACTGGACCACCAGGGAATTTCTGTTTTTTTCAGTTTATGTGTATTTTCAAATTGCTACGTAGTTTTGAGAACATAAATTCTAATGAAATTATTTGGGTCTAACTTCCCCGTGAAAAGGACTGTTAGGGATTTCTTTTGGCCTATGGGTGCTGTGAAAAAAATTACAGAAACCTAAAAGCTCCTTGAACCAAGACGCTCAAGAATTTCTGATATAAAACATAAAATGACAGGGGTGTACCACAAGAAGACTGTCTTTCTTTTACTAGAAAAATATGTATTGTCTGTGGAACCTCTGCAGTGACTCTGAAGAGCCCTGGGTTTCCTCCTAGAGCAACAGTATGAAAAACACAAAGAACAGAAGTGCGGCGTATACATATGTCAGTGCCAGCCTCCCCACTCATTCCACGCTCCGTCCCCTGCTTGCTATCCATACAGCTGTTCTCCACATCTGTGTCTCTATTTCTGCCTTTCAAATAGGTTCATCTGTACCATTTTTCTAGATTCCACATATATGCATTAATATACAGTATTTGTTTTTCTCTTTCTGACTTAACTTCACTCTGCATTTTCTCTCTTCTAAAATAGTTCACCCCTGAAAAGAATCCAATGTCCTTTTTATCAAAAGTCTGTCTTTAAGAATACTTATTTCTCTTTGGCTGTGTCGGGTCTTAGATGGGGCATGTGGGATCTTCACTGTGGCATCTTTTGTCACGGTGGGCAGGCTCAGTTGCCCTGCAGCATGTGGGATCCTAGTTCCCATTCCAGGGCTTGAACCCGCGTCCTCTGCATTCGAAGGCAGATTCTTTGTCAGTGGGCAGCCAGGGAAGTCCCTCAAAAGTCTGTCTTCAGAGGTTCTGGCCAGCTCCCTTACTTCAGGATCGGTTCTCATTGATTTTGGGAACATGTCTGTAATAGGTTGGGTCTGCCTGGCTGTGTACCAGGGATGCAGGCAGACCAAGTCAATGGAAACAGCAGGAAGGTCATCACTGCTAGGAGGACGGTGATATAATGTATGGAATAAGAAGTGCCTATTCTTACTGGCTTGGGAATGGGATTCTTCTAGACTGCAGCCTGGCAGAAATGGTGAAAGTGAAATTGGCTCAGTCGTGTCTGACTTTCTGCGACCCCGTGGACTATACAGTCAAATTCTCCAGGCCAGAATAGTGGAGTGGGTAGCCTTTCCCTTCTCCAGGGGATCTTCCCAACCCAGGGATCGAACTCAGGTCTTCCACATTGCAGGTGGATTCTTTACCAGCTAAGCCACAAGGGAAGCCCAGAAATGGTGAGATGTTAGCCAAAGCAGCTTCCTCTTTCCACCAACGTTCACAAGCAGCCTGATCTGGGTGACATGCCTAACAGGAGAACTCACACCCCCGTGGGCCTGGGCAGGCCTAGTTTGTGTCTCTTTTCCCTGTGTCCCTTCTGGTTTATCATTTGTCTGCATTTTTAATTTTTCCATAAAGTATTCTCTTTAATCACCACCTTGGAATAAGCCAGGACGAGTTCAGTAGGCCTCCAGCCTATATGTCTGCTTCTGCCATGACCTCTTCTGCTGGGGTGTGAGACAGGCATGCAGTGAAAGGGACTCTCACTTAGACATGCTAAAGTCTGAAAGATGACCCCTGATAACCAGCTCTCTTTCCAAACACAGCAGCTTAACTAATGCCTCCCTGTCGAGAACAGCATTCAGGACGCTTGCTAAAATTATAGAGAGCTGGGACACCAGCTGGGGCCAGTCAATTCCTCCTTGTCTCAGATGGTGAGAGAAGTACCCCAAGCTGCTGCCTCTGCTGGGGACTTGAGTACCAGCCAGATGCACGGTGACAAAGAGCGGTCTGATGGTTTTAGCCGCAGTGCTTTTTAAATTTCTTTGTATGATATAAAGCTACAACTGTTTAATTATTTGGCAGTGGTTTTTGCATTTTGCAATAAAGTTTTTGATGACCAAGAGCTCAAATAGATGAAAGCCAAGGTTTAATAGAAAACTGTGTTGAATCTCAGTTTCTCCAGAGAGTTGGTGACGAATGTGTAGCTTGCACAAAAGTTGTACAAGCATTTATATGCCGCTGTGGACTCTGTGATGATGTCAGTGACCCTCCCACACTCCCCACCCCCAAAAGAGAAATCTTTTGTGGACGTGAGAAATATCTTTGTGGATGTGGGAAAGCATCAGCGTCCACTTCAGAAGAATGTTAAGAAGGATATACATCATAGAATGGCAGGCAGTTTGACAGGCGCAGTTACTGGACGTGAAATTACAGAGCACGCTGTGAAGTGACGCTCAGTTTAGATCACATGATAGCCACTTTTTTTTTCTTTCAATATTTATTTATTTGACTGTGTCAAGCCTTAGTTGTGCTATGCAGGATCTTTAGTTGTAGCATGTGAGTTCTTGGTTGTGGCATGTGGGATCTAGTTCCCTGACCAGGGATTGAACACAGGCCCCCTGCATTGGGAACATGGAGTCTTGGCCACTGGATCACCAGCAAGTCCCAAATGACTGCCCTTCCAAGTGTGCTTATTTTTTATTTGAAATCTGCTGCTAAGCATCAGATTTTAGGAAAGGTTGAGCCTTTGAAAAACTACTTCATAAATCAAACTAAACATCCCTAATCATTTTTGTAAATGAGTTTGAACTCCATTAAAATACTCTGAGAATGAAGCACCAGAAACTTCAGTGTTTGAAGTTTCAAGAAATCACAATTATCATTAAACCCAAGAAACTTGTTAATTCTCCCCACCCCATCATCCTTCTTTGAGACACTGTGCTCTATTTTTTATCTTATTTGGCTGCACTGAGTCTTAGTTGTGGCATGTGGGATTAGCTGTTTTGTTTTTTTAGTTGTGGCATACGAATTCTTAGTTGCAGCATGTGAGATCTAGTTCCGTGACCAGTTATTGAACCTGGGCCGCTTGCATTGGGAGTCTCAGCCACTGAAGCACCAGCGAAGTCCCAAGATACTCTGTGTTCTGGGCTGCCTCCGAGTCCCCAGTGGCTGCAGCCCCATGTCCCTTCCCTACATGTGTGGGCTTCCTGCCATCACCGCCCTGGTAACTTACTTGGGAGTCCTTGTGCCTGCGTCTGCTCCTGGGGGGACCCAATCTAAGGCTAGACCACAGGACAGTCTTCCCGTGAGTCATGCCCTCTTTTCCTTCATCTAACGGGGCTCTCATTGGACTTGAAGTCTGTGTCTACCTTGTATGAGAAGTCACATTTCCCCAGCCTAGCCCCAGGTCATCCTGAAGTTTGGCATGGTTTAGCCAAGCATTTGCTGTCAAATCAGATGCCTTGTTCCTAAGAGCAGCTTCTGCTCTAACAAGTCCATTGACATTTGCTGAAACCCGGGACATCTCTGTATGAAAGTGTTAGCCCGGCCACTCAACTGTTATTTGCTTCAAGAAATACTCTCTTTTTTAAAATAATATAAACAGATTGTACCAATTTGTACAAATACTATAAAATTATATTTGGTGTATACATAAACTACATTGCATAAATATGTAACATTCTCTTTGATTATTAAAGAAAAATAACTTTATGCTTGACCATTCGGAGATTACAAAGAAGTGCATATCTAATTCCAGGGATCAAGTAAAGCAGGTAAGTCCTCCCGTGTGAGGCTGCAGACTTGGTCTTCTGGAACCAGCAGTCGGAAGAACTGAACATGGAAAGGCAGAGCATCCAGGCTTGCAAATAAGGAACTTGTGGCCTCTCTCTACATCTGCAGTGTCTTTGTTAATCAGAAAGTATGATTTTGCATTCTGATTACCAGTGTCATCAGCCTTTGTACAGATTTGAGCAGAGCAAATCACAATCATAATCATTTTATGACATGGGATTCAAATCTCTTCACAAATTATTAACATTTTGAAAATTATTTAACTGCAGTGGTTGATTTAAAAAGACACACACAAGTCTGAAAACCAAGATCCAACAAATACTTTGGTTGGTTGAAAACAAAGTATTTTAGAAAACCCGCTGTGCAGGCTGTATTTTATGGTCAGTATTTTTATTTAAATATTTGATATTGGTTAAATCTATTTTTTTCTTAGTAAATTTTAATGAAATACAATGTTCAACATAACTTGTTAATTTATCTTTATTATAAAGACTTTTAAATATACACAAAATTGGGGGGGTGTTCTCTTATTTTACCTAATTTCAGTAACTGTTGACATTTGCCTTTCTTGTTTCATTTATACCTAATCCTCACTCACCCTCTCCTCCACCCACATTCACTTTTTTCTTTTCTTTCCTTTTTTACTGAGGATGGGTTAGAAGTTTCCAAATCAAATCTCAACCATTATTTCACCCACAAATCTGTACAATGTACTGTCTCTCTAACAAATTATGACTTTTTAAAATTGCTCACAATGCTATTATCATGCCTACAATTCAACAGTAATTCCATAGCTAACAAGATGATTCATTTGTGATTGTTGTTGATATTCAGTAATCCAAATTGGCATTGTAGGAAAGATCTCAGCTGGTACTTCATTATTTTGAAAATATAAATTGTCATAAGATTTTGCTTCTGTTTCAAATTCACCAGCTAAGCTTGTCTGCAAATTCAGTGAAGTTGGGGAAAAAAATAGAACTCTCCCTCTATTAAGAATTGTTTAAAGTTACATAATAAGACAGTTTCTTCTATCCCCATTTTAAATAAAGTGTTTAAGCTCTGTTTTGTAAATTCTCAAACAACATTAGGATTCTGTGGGACTTCCCAGGTAGCTCAGTGGTAAAGAATCCACCTGCCAATGCAGGAGACACAGGAGATGCGGGTTTGACCCAGGATCTTCCTGGGTCAGGAAGATCCCCTGAAGGAGGAGATGGCAACCCATTCCAATATTCATGCCTGAAGAATACCATGGACAGTGGAGTCTGGTGGGCTACAGTCCATGGGGTCCCAAGGAGTTGGACCCGACTGAAGGGACTTAGGACGGCAGACCAAAAATGATGACTTTCGTTTTGCTGAAGTTAAAGTGTAGCCCTACTTTGGGTGGATATTAAATAGCGGGGCTACCTGTCAGTTAAAGCCTTTACTTCCTTGTTGCAGTAAAGGCGTGCTCACCCCGTGAGGGAAATGTTGAGCCCTCTCTACAGTGGGGACTGCTTCCCAGGCAGCTCAGTGGTAAAGAATCTGCCTGCCAATGCAGGAGACACGCGTTTGATCCCTGGGTTGGGAAGATTCCCTGGAGGAGGCCACGGCAACCCACTCCAATATTCTTGCCTGGAGAATTCCATGGACAAAGGAGCCTGGAGGGTACAGTCCATGGGGTCACAAAGAGTCAGACACACGCATTAGGATTCCGCACACAGTTTCTGAAATATGTTCATGTTGTGTTTATTGAGGTAGAACATAAGAGGACCCCAGGGGTATTTGGGGTTTCAGGAATAAAATGATGCATTTGCATGCAGTGTCAATTTTACTCACATGTATTATGGAGTAAAATCTCATATTTTTAAACAGAAGCAAAAGCTTTTGAAGAAATACCATCCTTTACTTAAGCTGCTTTACCAGGCCCTGTTAGATTTGAGTTCAGGCTCATCTTTTCCTCCCCTGCTAAGGGAGAGGGATAGTTTTACCGGAGAAACTTGTAAATACTGAGTCAAGGGATTAAGAAAACGCAGCTAATTCCCACTGAGGGATATCTTTATTAGTCAACACATTTCAACACTGCTTTAGGTGAAAAACCTGCCTTTCATTATACAATCCAGATTCCAGCCTGAAAATTCAGAGCAAAATCCTAACTAGCACATTTTAGTCATGCCAGAATCAAAGTCTTTTTTATGTTAACAAAAATAATTACAAAATCCAGCAATCCAGAAGTTAGCAGACTATCTAAAATATACCCACCCTCATTTAATAAGCATAAAAAAAATTCTATGGATTTTCTTTTTGGTGCAATGAGTCCCAGCTTTCAAATATTTCAGAACTTATCATTTCTGCTTGTTGTTCACAATACCTGATTGGTATGAATTTGCAATTATCCACAAGACAAAGGAAAATACAAGGGAGGATAAAATAGTTTACTTTCTAAACAGCGGAGGAAACAGGCTTAGGCCATTACTCATCATATCTCTTAGGAAAAAATTGTTTACTTTCAGTTATATCACTTAGTAATACCATTAAGTTGACATTTGTCTTTTTTTTTTTTAACTTCAAGTCCTCTTTATCACCATTCCCAATTCCAGGGCCCAAATCAAGTCCTTCTCGGTAGTAATTGCTACAGAGCAGATCTCCTGTTTTCATTCCTTTTAGGTTTGTATGTTTATTCCTTAGTGCATGTGAAATATTAGGAGGGGTCAGTGTGAATATACTCATACATTTCCGGTTTTTTCAGCAGTGTCTTTAGGATCTATTTGGATGTAGAGGTGTGCGAATTCCTTTTAATTGCTGGATGTCCTCTGTCATCACATACAGGTTTTATCTGATTCTGCCTTCCCCCTTTGGATGGAGACGAAGGTGTTCCCACATGTTCCTCTGCTGCAGTGCCCAGTGCCAGGCTAAGGTATGAGGAATGAAAATGCATTTTGTTAAAGGGGAAGATGTCCTTGAGCTGGTTGTTTCTGAATGGAAAAGGAAAGTGCGGGACAGATTAATATGGATACAGAAAATTGTGGAAGGTTTGTAGAGGAAGAACACTGAGTTTTGTGCATGTTCAGGATTGGCTGAGATAAGATTGAATTTCTTTAAGAAAATGAATGTTAAAGGTTTAGAACCTGAATCTGGTTCTCTAAGAGAACAAAGTTGTCTTAAAATACTGAACTGTTTTTGGTAATTGTGAATTTCTTTGTTTAAGTGATCTCTATTTGCCAGTGAGACCTTTTATTACCACTGGGTAAAGTTTTTTTATATTTTGATAAACTTCTCCTCCTGGGGTTCCTGTTACTTCCAGATCTGGGATCCTCGGCCCCTCAGCTAATTGGAGCCCCTTTTCCTCTTTTTTTTTTCCCCTGCTGGGTACACTGGCCTCACCAGGGCAGCCGCTCTGACAAACACACATACACACATTTAGACCAACACATGCACGCTCCCTCCCAAAGGCCTGTGGGTGAGCAGAAGGCAGGCAGAGACAGTAGACGCCTCTTCCAGCATGGGGGCCTCTGATCTCCAGCCTGGACTTTCTGCTTGCTTGAGTGTGGAGTCCAACTAGAGAACCAGGCAAGGGAAAGAACAAACTTAGGGGTGCAGGCCAGGCTCTGGAAGGACAGGAGGGAAGTTCTAGGGTCAGTTTATAATCATGAAGCTCTCCCCTCTATCCCTTTTTTCCTGGATATAGAACATAAAAAACTCAGCCTTTTGCAGTGGTCATTGGGGGTCCCCATGTGGACAGAGGGGCTGTCATCAACGAGCCCAAATCCCACTGCAGGGACTGGACTGGAGAGGGTGGCATCACTGCCAATATACTGATTCAACACAAATTCCAGAAAGTAGATGTGGACTAAAGAAGCTGACCCATATTGCTCGCAAGTCATTGCCAGGAGGAAAACTTAAATTTTAAACGGGCAATAAAAAAAAAAACAAAAACCTCTTTAAAACATAGTAAATCTAAGCAGAGCAGAAAGGGCCCGAAGTTCCCAAATCCCTGTGAGTCCTACCTCAGCCCGCCTGAGAGTCTGACCATCTGGCCTGAGCTTGGGCAGTTGGCCAGAGAGGTTCACTGGGGCGAGGGAGGCAGTGTGCATCACGGAGCCCAGCACAGGGGAGGCGAAGCTGGCCGCGCCTGGCCCTGGAGGGCTGAGCCACTCATTGAGTTTGACCTCGGCTCTGACCCATGTACTAGGTCCATCTGAAAGGCTGAGTTAGACACCCCCAACCCTCCCAGGAAGCGAACCCTGCCCCCAGCAGCCGTTTCCAAATGACACCAGGGACCCTCCCACTCTCTGCGTAGGGTCCCCAGAAACAGCAGGGCTGAGGGGAGGTCTGAAAAGCAGTGGTGCATTTTCATGGGCGGGTGGGACTCGAGGTCAGAGAAGAGCGCCCACGGAGGCCCTGTGTCTCAGCTGCGTCCCCACAGTGAGCTGAAGACAATGGAAAAAACCAGAGAGGGTTGAATAATGTACTTTCTAAACAGTGGAGTAGAGAGGCTTAGGCCTCTATTCATTTTAAGTACTTAAAAAAAAACTTTCAGTTTTATCTCTTTAAATTATACCAGTAACTTTACATTTGTCAAAAAGCCTTTGACTGTGTGAATCACAATAAACTGTGGAAAATCCTGAAAGAGATGGGAATACCAGACCACCTGAGCTGCCTCTTGAGAAACCTGTATACAGGTCAGGAAGCAACAGTTAGAACTGGATATGGAACAACAGACTGGTTCCAATTAGGAAAAGGAGTACGTCAAGGCTGTATATTGTCACCCGGCTTATTTAACTTTTATGCAGAGTACATCATGAGAGACTCTGGGCTGGAAGAAGCACAAGCTGGAATCAACATTTTTGGGAGAAATATCAATAACCTCAGATATGCAGATGACACCACCCTTATGGCAGAAAGTGAAGAACTAAAAAGCCTCTTTGATGGAAGTGAAAGAGGAGAGTAAAAAAGTTGGCTTAAAGCTCAACATTCAGAAAACTAAGATCATGCCATCTGGTCCCATCACTTCATGGGAAATAGATGGGGAGACAGTGGAAACAGTGTCAGACTTTATTTTTGGGGGCTCCAAAATCACTGCAGATGGTGACTGCAGCCATGAAATTAAAAGATGCTTACTCCTTGGAAGGAAAGTTATGACCAACCTAGATAGCATATTAAAAAGCAGAGACATTACTTTGCCAACAAAGGTCTGTCTGGTCAAGGCTACGGTTTTTCCAGTGGTCATGTGTGGATGTGAGAGTTGGACTGTGAAGAAAGCTGAGTGCCAAAGAATTGATGCTTTTGAACTGTGGTGTTGGAGAAGAATCTTGAGAGTCCCTTGGACTGCAAGGAGATCCAACCAGTCCATCCTAAAGGAGATCAGTCCTGGGTGTTCATTGGAAGGACTGATGCTGAGGCTGAAACTCCAATACTTTGGTCACCTCATGTGAAGAGTTAACTCATTGCAAAAGACCCTGATGTTGGGAGGGATTGGGGCAGGAAGAGAAGGGGATGACAGAGGATGAGATGGGTGGATGGCATCACCGACTCGATGCACATGAGTTTGGGTACACTCCAGGAGTTGGTGATGGACAGGGTGGCCTGGCGTGCTTCGATGCATGGGGTCGCAAAGAGTCGGACACAACTGAGCGACTGAACTGAACTGAACTTTACATTTGCCTTTAAAAGAAAAACAAAAAGCAAGTCTCCAAATTCAAGTTCTCTTTAATACCACTCCAAACCCTGGGGTCCTTCTCAATTCTAACTGCTACAGGGCAGACCTCCAATCTGTTCCTTACATTTCTAGATCTGTATGCTTGTTCGTTAATACACATGCGGTATTTCCTCCTAATAAGAGAAGGGATGAATATATTCATACACATAGAGCTTTGTCAGCAGTGTTTTTAGGATCTATTCAGATGTACAGGTATGTGAATCCCTTTTAACTGCTGGATGTCCTGTGTCATCACATGCAGGTATCATCTATGATTCTGCCTTTGTCCTATGGGCGGACATGAAGGTTCCCCCCCACCACCACCCCCCCAGGTTCCTCTGTTATAAACAACGCTGCGATAATGCTTTCCCCAGTGCCAGCTCGAGCTGGAGGGCTATACAGCAGCAGTCGGGAATGGTGGGAAGAAATAGTTTATCAAGGACTTTCAGAATTTCTTTCTCATGGTGCTAATTAATTAGCAGGCTTTAAGTGAGATGACTTTAAAGTCTGCACCATGCACTCCTATCGCCAGTGGGAATAGACTGCTGCCCACCTCTCCACCTTGCCCTCACATGCCTCCTGTTTCCTGGTAGGTACCAGAAAAACATAATCACATTTAATTTCCATGAATGTTGCCAAATGTTCATTCCAAACTTGATCTTTTATTTTTTTTTTTCATCAGCCTTTAAGACAACTTTACCTTGGATTTTCTTCATTTCCCCTCCCCTGACCTCCTGAGACTCCTTCTCTACCTGGCCCTGTAGTTCACTCCTCTCAGATCCCATCCAGTTGCCTGGCTCCATATTTATGTCAATGAAGCCAGCCCCTCTCTGATGCCCTGTTCACACAGCGCACCTCTCCCTGCGAATGTTGGCTGGGCCTAGGTTATCTGCTCATGAACGATTCATCTCTCCAGGAGGCCTGGGCACACCCCTTCTCCCCAGCATTCCCCGACTTCCTTCACCCCTACCTCTCCATCTCAGTTAAGGGCAGGGGAACAGCCAACTACTAGGATGTCTTTCAGTCCCTCCCCCATCAGAATGACTAGTTTGTCACATATATTCATACTTGTTTATACCTTTAAAAAAGTGTCAGCCATTCTCCACCCTAAGAGCCACCCCTAACCCAGGTCATGTTCCCCCTGCCCCCACCTAAGTCACCCACACAATTTCTGGCCAGCTTCCAGTCCCTGACTTGCCTGGGAACTTTGTCTTTGCCCCCACTGTCCCCAGAACTTCCCTCCACACCACGCGTCTGATGGGACCCCTCAGCTCTCTTCTTCCGGCCATGAAGGCCTCACGATGTCGCCTCTATACTTCCCTACCCAGGGGTGTCTCTCTCGGCCCTTTCCTCTCTTTCTAAGGTCCAGCAGCACACTAGGAAACCAGAAAGGCTTCCAAAGTCAGGACCTTCTCAGGGTAGCTCTCCAGGACATCATGCCGCCCTTATCGTCAGCATAGGACACCCTAAAGACCATCTTCCTTTGTCAGTTTCCAGCCGCCCTAAACACTGCCTCCTCTAGGCAGCCCACCCAGTATCAGCACCCACCGCACCAAGGGGAGAAGATTCAAGCCCGAATCCAGAGTCAGGGGGCCTCTGGGGGCTGGGTGCTGGCCTTGGGGTTTGGCTGGAGCCTATGGAGACTGGCTTGGGCCCTTGGGCTGGGGATGTTGTTGTTTCCTGGGGCCGTTGGGGATTGGCTAAGGTAGTTGAGAGTTGGCTGGGGCCGTTGGGGATTGGCTGGAGCCGTTGGGGGCGGGGGGGTGTTGGCTGGGGCCCTTGTTGATTGGCTGAGGTCGTTAGCGGGGTTGGCTGGGGCCCTTGTTGATTGGCTGGGGCCGTTTTTGACTTGCTGGGGCCATTGGGGATTGGCTAAGGTCGTTGGCGGGTTGGCTGGGGTCGTTGGGGATTGGCTGGAGCCGTTGGGACTTGCTGGGGCCGTTGGGCATTGGCTGGGGCCGTTGGGGGTTGGCTGGGACTGTTGGAGCCTCAGATAGTTACCAGAGAGGTTCTGCCTAAGTCCAGGGTAGGGAGCTGAGGCCAATGAAATCAGGAGTTGGGGCCCAATGCCAAGAACCCTGGCGACACCCTCCCACCAGTGCCAGGACCTGAAGTCGGGGAATCCAACCCAGAGTCTGCCAGCCTGCCAGCCACAGAGGGGCCAAGGCCAGGAGATGAGCTACAGCCAGGGCGCCCCTGAGCATCCGCCCTGCTATCTGCAAGCAGAAGGTCAAGGGTGCCCCCCCAGCAAGGAGCCGGACTGGTGTGTGCAGGAGACTGAGGCCCCTGCACCGTCCCTGGGAGAGTCGGGCCCGCAAGGGGTTCCGCTGGCCCCCAAGTCCGGGGCCGCGCCTACTGAGAGCCAGGAGACCCCTGCCGCCTCAGCCCTGCGCCCGCAGGAGCCGCGAGGGATCCTGGACTGGACCCAGTTCCCCGTCTTACTGTGGCTCTTCCCAGATCTTTTTGAGCACAGGCTCCAGTTTTAGAGGTTCTGGAGGAGTGGGGCAGCGGGCTTCCAGCCTAAAGGCGCCCATAGCTCTTTCCCAGCTCACTCACTCCAGAGGAGCTGTCCAGGTGCCTTGGCCGCCCTCTTTCCTCCTGAAGGCAGGGCCGAGATCCCCTGCCTCACCCGGTCTCAGGAACCTCCTATTTATTTTTACTTTATATGAGTTGCCTTTTGCCTCTTCTCATTCCTCCATGAGGTAGACTTCGGGGCCTGTGTTTGCCCATGCCTTCCTGTATCCACACTCTCGGGGAACTCCTCCTGAGGCTGGGCTTGGATAGGTGATTTATTTTGGCCAATCAGATACCACAAGTGTTGCAAGAGGAAACTTGAGAACAGTTTGTTACTCCCGGAACCTGCCTGGGTGTGCGCAGACCCTGACTGTTCTGACAGATGACTGTGGCCCAGAACCCTCAAAGTGCAGCTGAGAGAGAGGCCACCTGAATCAGCCGGCCCACGGGCCCCCCTACCCCAGGTGTGTGAGTAAATTCATCCCAGGTCGGCTGAGCCTGTGAAAAGAACCACCAAACACTAAATGTGTTGTTGATTTGAGACGGGTTGTTACAGAGCAACAGATGAGTTACATGCTATACTCAAATCCCTTTGTTCTCTTCAGTTCCCACCCCCATTTCTTTTCCTGACCTTGTCACTCTAGACAGCAAGCCTGCAGGAACCTCACTACGGTTTCTAAAGAAGTGTTTCCCAAAAACTTTTACAGAGACCCCCTTGCCTCAGACTCACTTGGAGAATCTCTTGGAAATAGTCCTGCTCATCTTTGAGAGTGCAGGGTGGGAATCTCCAACTTGGCAAGTCCCTCTGTCCTGGAGAAGGAAATGGCAATGCACTCCAGTGTTCTTGCCTGGAAAATCCCATGGATAGAGGAGCCTGGCAGGCTAAGTCCACAGGTTCTCAAAGAGTCGGACACGACTGAGCACCCCATCCCACTGGACACATTTTAACAGTTCTATTCCCACATCCACAGCTGTTGCAGTGTCCTTCCTTCCCCAGTCCCCGTGTAACAGGGAGAAACCTTTGGATTCTATACAAGTTAATCGGGAAACAGATGTTGCCTATAAGCTTGGACATTCTGGCCCTTCTCTGGGAACCCTGCCTCCCAGATAACAAGCATTAAGCTAAAATACCTTTGTTTAGCACCCAGGAACCGTCTTGGCCACATCCGTCCATGAATGACTGCAGGTGGGAAGAGAGTAACACACCCTCTTTGAAGGCCGACAGGAACCAAGAAAGATTTGATTTCATTGCCTGTGGGTTAAAGGAAGCTGAGTTCCAACTCAGGACACAAGTCCACCATCTCCGTGGGGCGCTGGCTTTCCTGCTAAAGACGCCCTTCCTTGCCCTGACAGCCTGTCTCTCAACTTATCGCCTGTCCTGCCAAGAGCGGTACAAGCTTGTACTTGGAACCAGCTGTTGGCCATCCAGGCAGGAGCTTCGCTACTGGTGACTAGCTGGCCCTGGTTGGGGATTTTCAGGTTAAGGCCCTAGCAGCTGCAGGAACCGCTTGTCCTGAAGATCTTCCCTTCAAAATTCCTGAAAGCAGCCCCGGCTGCCCCAGCACTTGGCAACTGGAGCAAGGAATCGACATGCGGGAGCTAATGGGCTCGATTCAGTAGGGTAAGTGGCTCCAGTGCTTACAGCTGGGGACTTCATTTACTCTCTGTTTCGCGCATTTTCTCTGGAATAGCCAAGTTGGGGGGCCCTGTTGGAGACAGAGAAGAGTTGTTGGACTTTTACCCAATCTGTGAGCCAGCTCTTTCATTTGTTTGGATGCTAGCATTTGTGTTTTGTCTTGAATTTCTGACTTTAAATATGGTGAATGCTTCAGCTATTCCTAAACTGTGAGAGGAGGATGATATTTTGTTGAACCATGTGTGGTTTAGGCAGGATTACCTTGGGGCCCCGTGTGCCGTGTTTGTCTTTGGGATATGCAAAACCCCAAGACCAAACTTGAGGGTTTCTTCAGGATTCTGTCTGTCCTTTGGATTTTTCGTTTCATTTTGTTTGGTACTGTTTCTCCATTTACCTCCAAATCAAGTTTTATCCTGGTAAATTATATCATTTCTTTTGATAATCTCAAATTGTTGTATGTCACAATAGTAATCAAGTTTCTTTTCAATTGCACCGTCCCCCTGGTTGGTTGACACCAAGGCAAAAAGGCATCCTTTTAATGGTTAGAGGTGAACTCTGTGCAAGTGTCTGAGCTGTGACATCAGGGAAAATACAGAAGGGAATGAGAGTGAGGATATGTTGCTCCAACCTTTCACTCCTCCAGCTGAGAGGAATGCCCTTCCTCTCAGATGACTGAGTATTAGATGACTGCATATTAGTGCATCTTGGCAGAATCTGTTTCCTGACCAGGGATGTGACCCTGGGTCCTTGGAGTGAGGGCAGAGAGTCCTAACTACTGGACTGCCAGGGAATTCCACCTGTAGATGTTTTCTTATTCACATAGTTTGTTCAGATTACTGAAGGGGAAGCTGGCAAAGAGATCTGGTTACTTATTCTTGACTTCTTAGGCCAGGTGTTGCGAGATTAAGATTTGAAAGGTGTGCTTGGGCTGGAGATGAGTAGAGCATGGGGATTCCCGACTAAAAGTTCCAGTAGAGCTTTGCTAAAGGGACAGGAAAAGGGACTGTCTGTTGAGGGTGGTTTCCTGTAAACAGCTGCTTACAAGCCTGCTGCTCACTGCTTTCACCCAACATAAGCTCTTTGCACCATTGGCTAAGGGTGAGTGCTCAAGAGGACTTGCCTACTGCTCAGTCAATCCTTGCCCACAGAATGTGTGCTTATGGCCAGAACACCGTGTGACCTCAATGACTTGGAATGAAGGGATGACGTGAGTCTATGAGGGCCCTGAGATGTCCCAAGCCCCCAAACTCAACTCCTAGGCAAGGTTTCTCAAGGTCAGTCTGATATTAGCTAGACATGTCCACTTTTACCTAAAGCTTTTCTGACAAGGACCTGGACAGACAAGGGCTGTGCCTTCTACCACTAAGAACTGGTCACCATGGAGGTGCAACAAGGCAGTTTCTTAAACCCACAGTTAAAATAGACAAATGCATAAAAATAAGCAAGGGAGATAAAATCATGAAGGCCTGGTTGTGATGGCCACTTGAAACTCCCCATATATGGCCCCAAATTAATTGCCTTAATCCTACCAGTCCCAGGCCTGTTTCCAGATGACAGAAGAATTTGCTACCTGATTCCTTCAGTGGGTTACAAATTCTTTTTTCTTTTGGATATTAAGTATCCCACAAAGTGACTTTGTCTTGCAATGTCTTTTTTTTCTACTGATGACTTGGACTTGAGATTTCTTTGGTGTTTGAAGGTATTTGGTAGTATTTAAGGAACAATTATCCAGACAGATGCCCTTCTTTTTCAGTTTTATTGGACTCTTCTGAGCTCACAAAGGGACCAAAAGAGGAATTTAGGGTTGTAAAATGCGAACTCTAGTAGCATTGCTCCTGTTCCTTGAGAAGGAAGAAGACAAAAGGAGTCACTGTACGCCCACCATAAGCTGTCCATTGTGGTCAGTCCTTTGTCTTTGAACAATTTCAAGTCCTTACACCAACTAACTGGAATAACTAGCTCGACATCCTTACACCAGTGAGGACAAGCACAGGAAATGCAATTCTTTCTTTCTCTGAGATGACTGCCAGTGTATACTAGTGGGGTTACAAGTAATTTTAATTAAATTGCTTCAAAGTAGTTCTTGATCTTCAACTTGGAACAGTCCCTGTTCTACCCAGATCTTAGCTGTTCTGCTAGGGGAGAGTAGAGGTTGACCAAAAGAAAAAAGCTACCAAAAAAATGTGAAACTCACTAGTGACTCTTTTCCTGTAGGGGGTCTATTCCACTCAAGAACCTTTGCTTTAGCTTTCTCTTCAGTATCCAGCAAGTTTTTTTTTGTTTGTTTTTCATTGAAAGTTTCCTTCCAATATTAATTTAGATTCAGGTGTATAGCACAGTGAATCAGTTATACATAAATTTATGTTCCTTTACTGATTTTTTCCCCTTATAGGTTATTACAAACTATTGAGTGTAGTTCCCTGTGCTATACAGGAGGCCCTTATCAATTTTATATGTATTTGTGTATCTGTTACACCCAGACTCCTGATTTCTTCTTTCCCCTAGGATAAGCAAAAGTTTGTGTTTTAATTCTGCAAGTGAGTTTCTCCTTGGTAAACTAGTTCATTACTACCAATGATCAGATTATCACTTATAAACAATATGATACTGGTCTTTCTCTTTGACTCATTTCACTGACTATGATCCTCTCAAGATCCATCCAGCGCTGCTGCCAGTGGCATTATTTCACTCTCTTTTCTGCCTGAGCAATATCACATTATATCTAGATACCATTCTTCTGTTCATGGACATGGGTGGTTACTTCCCTCTTTTGGCTTGTGTAAATTACTGCTGCGCTGAGTGGTGAGTTGCATGTCTTTTTGAATTCTGGTTTTCGTCCTGTAGACACCCGGGAGTGGAACGGATAGATCACAAGGTAGCTGTTTTTAGAGCTCCACAGTGTGCTCTCCATGGACTGTCAACAGTTTACATTCCCAGAAGGAGCGTAGGAGCATTCCTTTTCTCTACATCCTCTATCACTTATTGCTTGTAGACTTTTGGCTATGCTGGGTCTTCATTGCTGTGCACAGGTTTTTCTCTAGTTGCAGAGTGGGGGCTACCCTCTAGTCGTGGGGCACGGGCTTCTCATTGCTGTGACTTCTCTTGTTGTGGAGCATGGGTCTAGGGCACGTGGGCTCCTTAGGTGTGTCTCACAAGCTCTAGACAACAGGCTCAGTTGTGGTGTGTAGGGTTAGTTGGCTCTGTAGCATATAGAATCTTCAGGGACCAGGAATCGAACCCGTGCCCCCTGTACTGGCAGGTGGATTCTTATCCACTGCGCCACCAAGGAAGTCCTATTTGTGGACTGTTGCATGATGGCCCTTCTGACTGGCAAGAGGTGATTCCTGGCTACAGTTTTGATTTGCATGTCCCTGATATTAATAATTACTGATGTCGAGCTCCTTTTCATATGTTTCTTCTAATAGTGATAGAAAATGAACTTTTGGTTGCCAGGAGGAAGAATGGGGATAAGGGATAGAGTTTGGAATGGCCATGTACATACTGCTGTATTTGACATGGGTAACCAAGGAGCTACTGTGTAGCACAGGGAACTCTGCTGTGTTCTGCTGCAGCCTGAATGGGAGTCTGTGGGAGAACGGATACATGTGTATGTATGGCTCTTGAGGCCCTTCACCTTTTACCTGAAACTGTAACATTGTTAATCAGCTATATCCCAATACAAAATAGTTTAATTAAAATTAAAAAGTGAGAGGGAAATTTCCCTGTTGAAAGTGGCTTCCTGACACTTGGCTTCCTGACACTGTGTCCCATTTGAATTTTTTCTTCACTTTTCTAATCATCTACTCCAGGGCAGGTGTCATTTACAGCCCTAGAAGCCCTGTGAATATTACGTGTCCAGGGTACAGGTTTTTAAAAGTTGCTGCTACCCAAAAGAGCCACAAGGGGGCAGGATTTCTTTCTAGCCTCAGCTGGTTACTCTAGAGACCAGTCTTGTTAAGTCATGTTCCTAGGCAGAAAGGAAATACCCCAAAACTTGTGTCTCATTACTTTCGATTTCCTTATTTTAAATGGAGTTGTCACTTTATGGTGCTGGTTGTATACGTACACCATCTTGTCCATTTATACATATTATCACTTCCTCTTCAGGTTCCCTCCCCATGTAGGTTGAGTGTTGAATCAAGTTCCTTGTGGTACACAGGTTCTTATCAACTTTATATGTATTCAGTTTTTGTTCAGTTGCTAAATTGTGTCCAACTCTGCACCCCATGGACTGTGGCATGCCAGGCTTGTGTATCTGTTGATCCTAAACTCCTGATTTACCCTACGGTAACCAAAAGTTTGTGTTTCTCCTTGGTGAATTAGTTCATTACTACCACTGTTCAGATCCTACTTATAAGCACCTTTTGATGCTGATCTCTCAGTTCATTTACTATGATCCTCTCTAGGGCCATCCAGGGTGTGGCATTATTTCATTCTGAGTAATATTCCACTGTATCCAGGTACCATTTCTTACCCTTCTTCTGTCCATGGACATTGTGGCTGCTTCCCTCCTTTGGCTTATGTAAACAGTGTTGCACAGAATGGTGGGACATGTCTCTCTTCAATTCCAGTTTTACCCAGGATTGGGATAAACTGAAGGCTCTGTAATGTTATATATAGCAGATATTATCAGTTTACATTTCCACCAGTAGCATATTAATTAGCATTCTGTCCACATATCCTAGTGCACGACGTGTGCATGGGTCTTTTGATATACACCCCTAAGAGGGTGTCGGGCTTCCCTTGTGGCTCAGCTGTTCAAGAATCTGCCTGCAATGGAGGAGCCCTGGGTTGGGAAGATCCCCTGGAGAAGAGAAAGGCTACCCACTCCAGTATTCTGGCCTGGAGAATTCCATGGACTGTAGAGCCCATGGAGTTGCAAAGTTAGACACAACTTTCACCTCACGAGGGTGTTAGGGATGGTTACTCAATAATGCCATGACGCACCAACTGGCTTCCCAGGTGGCGCTAGTGCTCAAGGACCCACTTGCCAGTCCCAGAAATACCAGGGACAGGTTCAGTTTCTGTGTCAGGAAGACCCCCTGGAGGAAGGCACGGCAATCCACCAATTGCCTGCACAACCCCAGTCAGAGCCTGGAGGGCTGCTACTGTCTGTGGGGTCAGAGCCGTACACAATGAGCACGCACGAAGCCTGCTGACCAGCCAGTGTAGTTCTTGTATGGAGGTATGGTTACCAAAACCTTTATGGTATTTCTTCTTTATGGTATGTTTGCAAAACAACTTTAATCCTACCCAAGCATTTTGTTAGCTTTTCAAGGATAAAAAGTGTTTTACTGCCTCTTCAGATGCACAGCCCATAGCTGCATGACTTGGTCCTACAGAAATGTCTGGCTGAGTGTACTGAGCTCAGACAGAATGTCCTTGAATTGATTTATAAGAAATTAATTCTCAAGCCTTTCTCTTTGATGCTGACTTTCCTCCTCCATGTATTAATTCCAACTAGATGTTTGTGTATATTTTAACTGCTCTTTCCTAAGTTCTGTCCAAGTCAATTCTACATGTGTTTTTCCAGTTCAATTTCCTCTCCAACAGTCTTTTTCTTCTGCCCTGTTATATATAGTAAGCTATTTTTTATTTCTAAATTACAAAAGCAATTATAGTATTAACCTTTAGACATTGTTTCAAAAACTATTTACAATAGATTTCTTTATGAAAACACTAAAGAAAGAAACAATCTTCCCAAAGGGATTTTGAAACAAGTATCACACCAGCTTGTGAGGCCCTTGTGCAGAATCTTTCCTGTGGGCTCCATGGGACTCCATGGCCTCTGATAAAGGGTCCCAAGTCCCCAGGAGAACTTCTCCCAAATGAGTCTCTCCCTCCTATAGCCGGACACTTGCGTTTTAGACAAACCTTCATTCATGTTTACATCCTCACTTCTGATACAATAAAGAATGGTGTGCTAGATTTGTTAATTGCTAAAATTACCTCGAGAGGCAGAACAGGGTAATTCTCAGGTTATTCTTAAGCGAAGCCCACTGAACTCGGCACAGGGAGGTGTCCAGAAGGTTCTCCATTAGTAAATGAGCTCAATGTAGGTTTGCAACATATTTTTCATAGACGGAATTTGCTAATACAGCCCTTGCCTTGTGCAAAATGTGGACTGCTCCGGCAGGGTCAGAAACACCATGGCTGTGGTGCCACTTACAACTGCCTGTCTGTGTTACCTAGTTAGGGATCTAATAGGATCACTAGTTATGAAAGTATAATTTAAAATATCCCAAGAATATAGGCATATATTTACCAAAGATATACAACCTCTTTGAATAAGGTAATACTGAAAAACTCAATGCTGTGAATCAATTCTGTGCTAGATTGTAGTCAGTGCAATCCCATCTGGCTATATGGTGCAGCTGCGCCAGGTTAACATGTGTGTGACCATGTCGGAGGCTCAGCAGTTAATACCCTGGACAGGAGGAGAGAGGCCTGTCCCAGCTGGTGCCACAGTGGAGTAGAAACCCCAGGAGAGGAGGGGACAGACACAGGAGAGCAGTGGGAAGAGGCGGCCGCATCAGACCCTGCAGTTTTGAGCTGTGAAGAAAGGACAGCGCTTTCTATAGAAAGTGCTAAAGACTGTGGCTGTGTTTTCAGAGGATTTCTATTGGTGATTGTGAACCTAGAGTGAGGAAATTTCTGTGCACCAGGATCTGTAAAAAAATGTTCAGAGAAGCTCTGCTGGTAATGGCCGAAACATGGCAACAAGCAAGCCATAGAAAATACGATTCCATTTATACGCTGCTCAAAACAAACTGAAGAATTCCTAATTGATTTAATCACTTTACTTTTTTCAGAGGATGGCAGGAGCAGAGCTCATGACTTCAGAAGCCAGCAGTTAGAATAGACTTTCCCAATCTTGGCACCTTGTACTTGGTAACCTGTTTAACTGGCTTCAGAGGCTTTAACTTGACCTTTATTCTCCAAGAATACACAGGTATGTCTATTAGATCAACTACATGCATGACATATTTTACTATTTAAAACTATCTTAAAATTATACACTAAGGAACGACAGAATGAGCACTGGCCACAGGCCCAGACTCAGGACCGGCTGCTCTGAACCACAGCCCCATGAATACTACCCTCTGCTGAGGACGACACCTGGGCCCAGAAACATCTCCTGTCCCTAGTGCCACACACTAGGCTGAGCAAGGCTTTCATACCAGGTGGGTCCATCCCATAGACTGAAATAAATGAACAAAATTTTTAGAAACGGTTTATTTTCCATTTTGGTGGAAGTCTGTTGAAGAACAGCTTACGACCACTCCGTGGTGGTTCCTACCCATTCAGTGGCCTGGGCGGTGGGAGCTGCAGACCAGTCTTCGGTGGAAGGCTGAGCACTCCAGTCTTCTGTTGAGAAAACACAAGGAGGTCATCAGCCACACCCCCAGATTACTTCTGCAATCCCACCCCACCAATCTGCTTGTATCCCTGCAGACACATCAGGCCGGATGCCCGCGATCTCGATGCGTACCCGTGGGGAACTGCTGAATCGGCACGGAAGGCACCTGCACGCCCTCGGACCAGTCTGCCACCTCGGGCTGAGTGGCGGTGAACTCGGGGGCTGGAGCAGTCCACTCTCCCTGAAACTCCTCCTTGGTCACAGCCTTCTCAGCTGCTGCCTGCTCTTCTTTCTCAATCTAGTTGAGGAAAATATTTTTAGTTTTTACTGCCAAGAACAGAAACTAATCTGTCATTGCATATAAAGTAACCAGATATGTACTTATGTGAGTGACAACAGGCCTTTGTGGACGAAGCTCACCTCTTCAGGATCTCTGTAGAAGTAGAGATCCGGCATGACCTCCCATGGGTGTTCTCGGGAGATGGTGCCACGCATGCGCAGAACTTCCCGGGCGAGCATCCACCACATGAGACCCACTGAGTGCGCTCCCTGCAAGAGCGCCAGGTCATCAAAGTGATACTGGGCAAACCCCAAACAATCTCCACCTAACCCGTTCCCTCATCACCTAGGTCCCGTGGTACCATGTGAGTAGACGTCTGTTAGTTTGAAAGTGTGTGTAGGACAGCAGAAACTAACACAACACTTACAATTGTACTCCAATTAAAACAATTCAAAGTTTGTACCAAGATTGTTCTCCATCTCTGGTCCTTAATCTTGTCTGCCACTGGAATCATGGGGTTTAATTAAGACTGCACTCTACACAACAAAATGGGGTCAGTGCCTGAATACTGGTAGAAATAAAAGAAAACCTCTGCCCCATTCTTATGTGTAACCAGGTTTGAGATCAGTGACAAATGACCAGTTTGAACCATAGGTAACCCACCTTTTTAGGATCTCAGAGCAGGATACGTCAACTGAGAAAACAGAAAAGTCAAGTACTGCCTGAAGAGTTAGGAATATTGAAGAGAAAAAAAGGTATTTTTTAAATGTTTTCATCTCTCCTTAAATAAGCTCTCATTCCTTAAAATCATAGTTTTGTAGCAAGTATTACTATCCAACTCCACTCATTGGGCCAGAGACCCTTGTGGTGTTAGCGAAACACTTGCCCCTCGTGTAGCACACTACCTACACTTGTGAGTCCATGGGCCAGCAGCCTCAACTCCAAGCTCTAACAATGTGCAGACGGGGGTCCGTGGCTGGAGCACTTAGCGGCCAGCTCCAGTGCAGTCACAAGCTTGTTACCTTGTTGTTGCATGGGATGGCGATGTCCACGTAGCGCAGAGGAGAGTCTGTGTTGCACAGAGCAATGGTGGGCAGGTTAACGTAAGAGGCTTCTGTGAGGGGCTGGTGGTCAGCCCTGGGATCGGTAACCACCAGAAGCCTTGGCTCCCTGAACGCGGCCTGGATCTGGTTAGTGAAGGTTCCCGGAGTGAAGCGGCCAGCGATGGGAGTGGCCCCAGTGGCAGCCGCAAACTTGAGCACAGCTCGCTGGAAGGAGCGACAGAGAGAGTTAAGTGTCCCAGGGACGGTGCCACAGGAGCCCTGCGATGATACATGGAGCACCAAGCTTGCTATGTCACCGAGCTGGCTATCTAGCAGGAAACTCCCCCAAATCCTTCCTCAAAACATCTACTAGTTAATTGTTCTATGAAAAATCAAAGTGTTAGTCACACAGTTGTGCCTGACTCTTTGCGACTCTATGGACTATAGCCTGCCAGGCTCCTCTGTCTGTGGGATTCTCCAGGCAAGAATACTGAGTGGGTTGCCATCCCCTTCTTCCAGGGATCAACCCCGGGGGTCTCCTGAATTGTAGGCAGGCTGTTCTCCATCTTCCACTTATTGCCTGGAAACATTAGAACAAAAAGAAAAACACGCTAAGCATGGCCCCCCACCCAGGCCCTCTGCTGGGGATGCTCTTCCCTCAGGTTATCTGATGCTCACTACATCCTCACTTCTGCTGGTTCCACAGCAAACCAGCCTGGTTCAAGTACCACTTAGGAGTAACTGGGGCTAGTGACTCCTATATGTCCAAATTCCTCATGAGGCTAAAAAAATGACACAGAATCAAAACACACCATGTAGAATCTGACCACCAGAGCACTTCTGTAACCTAGGTAGTAAATTTTCCTTGATGGAAGCACAGACTGGTCACTGAGCTCATTCTACAGCAGTGATTAAAACCATCACCCACGTGTCTCACCAAAGAATTCCAGTGACTAAGCCCGCCACAAGGGGAATAAATCCCAGGTAAAACACCTCTTGCAAGGAGGCCTAATCACGACAACTGAGTAAAATGAGAATTGAGAACTCACCCCCTCCGACAACTACAATAAAAGTACACTTATATATTTGTATATGTATAAAGGTACATTTGTACGTATAACAGCACACCTAGGACACCTCAAAGGGCAAGAAAGAGCTCCACAGAACAGGGTTGGAAGAGGCAAAAAACAGGAAGTGGGGCAGGACCAGCAGTCCTCTGGGGAGGTACCTGAAAAAGAGGAAACGTTTCCTGCTACCCTGACATTCCCTCACTGGCAGGGGTATTAATTGGAACAAAAAGGGAGGTTCAGCAGCTCAGTACAAAGATGACTGGTTTGTGGGAGGCGGGACAGAGAGACCCGCAGACGGTCTGTGCCATCGCCCTGCAGTGCAGCCTGAGACGTGTGTCCACGTGAGTCCAGGTGAGGGCTGAGTGCTGCGCTCAGAGGAGATACCAGGCAAGACTGGTGTTGGTGGGGGCACACACTGAGGAGGACAGGGCGCAGTCCTGCTGCAGAGGGGCGTGCTCGTGGGAAGGGGCGTCCTGCGTGAGCAGGGAAGTGCTGCTGGGCATGGCATGAGAAGAGGCGAGGTCGCCAGGGCAGCCCCTGCCTTTACTCACGAGCTCCAGTTGCAACCTTGGCCTCGCTGAACCCAGAGGCAGACACCACCAGGTTGCCAGAAAACAGGGGGACTGAAACTGCAGCTGAGGCCTAGGATCTAAGCCACAGCTTGGGATTAACATATACACACTAATATGTGTAAAACTGATAGGCAACGAGACCTACCACAGCACAGGCAGAGTCCCACGCTATACAGTAGGTCTCGCTGCCTATCAGTTTTACACTTGTTAGTGTGTATATGTTAATCCCATGGAAACAGATCTGAAGATGGTGACACACGCACATAACTGGACACGACCTTGTACACCTAGAACAAACAGTGTTGTTACTTTATTCCAATAAAAAATAAAATTCAGAACTTTCCTGGTCAAGGGACTGGATCCCACATGCTACATCTAAGACACCCCATGGGGCACAAGGGTCAAAGACCCTGGGGATTGCAACTGAGAACCAGGGCAATGCGACCAAACAAATGAACACATAAGCATTTAAAAAAAAAGAAAAAAGAAAAAACTTAGAAAATAAAAAACAAGCTCTAATGTGAAAGGAGATTTGGAGTGTTTCTTCTGGCACTTCCACAAAATCCTGCCACCATGTGACCATTTCGGGCCAACAGCAACCTGGAAACCAGGCCCCTGCGCACCTAGTATTCACAGGGCCTGCAGGGCTGTAAATGACACCTGCCATCAGGAAATGTCTGGGGTGAGTAATTGGGGAAAAAGAGAAGCAAGAGTCTCAGGATGCCAATTTCAACAGTTTAATCTCCCTCACACTGTGTTTAAAAGAAACACATGAAAAGAGGCTCAATATTGCTACTTTGTAGAGACATGCAAATCAAAGCTACACTGAGAAATCAGTTAGCACCTGTCAGGATGGCCACCACCCACACCTACGAACAACAAACGCTGGACAGAGAGTGGATTAAAGTTGTAGGATTGTAAACTGAGGGTTCCTTAGTAAAGCAGAAACAGAGCTACCCTAAGACCCTGCCACCCCACTCCTGGGTGTCTTACCAGGAAGAAACCAGAATTCAAAGACACATGCACCCCAGAGTTCACTGCAGCCAAAAGAGGAAGCAGCCAAAATGCCCACCCACAGCAGCAAGGCAAAGGAGAAAGAAATGGTATCCAGGGACAGTGGAATATTACTCAGTCAGAATCGAGAATTTAATAAATGCCACTGGCAGCAAGCCTGGATGAACCTAGTGAGGACCACACTAAATGAACCAGTCAGACACAACAGGCCAACATCATCTTGTTACTGAGTCACAAGCCTGTTTGCCCGATGCCAAGTGAGACCAATCATACTAACCGTTACAGTTTGGAACAGAAAGAGGTTTATTACAGGTTCACACAAGCAGATGGACGGCGCATGCCCTAAGAACGCCTAAAGTCACTGAAAGCTTTCAGCAAAAGCAAAAGGTGAGGGAGGGGTGTGGTTAGATGTTGCAAACTTCTTGGTGTCTGATCCTTTGTTTTTGAGGCCTGGTCATGGTCAGGTAACAATGTTCCTGTAAATCTCTACCAAATGAATGTTACTCTTTGTCTTGACAAGAAAGGGCAAGGTCCCAGTCCTGGCTAAGAGGTGGCAAATCTCAGTTGGCAGCTCCTTCAGGGCCAGGTCTCCACATCCTGCCCAGCTGTCATCCCCGAGGGAACCAGGCACCCAATCCAACCGGCCCTCAGTCTCCTCAGGCCACACAAAAGCTGAGGGAGGTCTAGGTCCCAGACTGCAACCCAGGCAGATGGCCACTGCCATTAGGTCACAGAAACAGGGATGAGGGAGAGGTTCACCACGGCCTCAAGGCCAGGGCCAAAGCCTCAGTGAAGGCTCTGGAGCCCTGCAGGACATAGTCCCCAGGCTGTCCCCTGGGCCCTCGCGCTCACTCGCTGGCCCAAGGCTGGGGAGTCGGAGGGGCTCTATAAGAAGGCCTGAATCTGCCTCATGCCTCATGCCCCACATGATGACCACACACTACTGACCCGTGGCTGAGTCGCTTCCCTAATGGTCCCCCGCTGACAGCTGCTTATGGGCGAGGCCCACTGAGGTGCCCACCAATGGCTGAGTAAGGCCTGTTGCTTAGTAACCAGGACGTGGAGAAATGAGGCACAGCAATGGCTGCCTGCCAAGGGCTGTGCTCATCTGTTGTTACAGTGACTTACAGGTAGAACCACAAAGTTGGTAGCACAAGTTTATCAGGGACAACCTCCCTCGCAGAATTAAAAGCCAAACTTATGCTTACCATCAGGGAAAGGATAAATTAGGAGTTTGGGATTAACAGATTCACACTAATACAACACCTACAACAAACACTGCATTGCAAATCAACGTGACTCCATGATTCAAGACGGCGAAGTAGGACATGTGCTCATCTCCTCCTGCGGGAGCACCAAAATCACAACTAGCCATTGAGGAACCAGCAACAGGAGGATGCTGGAACCTACCAAAAAGATACCCCACCTCCAAAGACAAAGAAGCCGCACTCAGACGGTAGATGGTAGGAGCGGCACAATCACAATAAAACCAAATCCCACACCAGCTGGGTGGGTGACTCGGACTAGAGAACAATACCACCAAAGCAGCTCTCCCACTGTGGTAGAGGTTCTGAACCTCACATCAGGCTTCCCAGCCTGGGTATCCAACAAAGGCACTGGCAACCCCCAGGGAATCTGACCTTGCAGACCAGTGGGATCTGATCACAGGATTGGGGGAAACAGAGACTCCAGTCTTGGAGAGCAGAAACAAAACCTTGTGTGCAGCTAAGACTCAGGGGAAAGGTGCAGTGGCTCCACAGGGGCTCACCACAGGGATGGGGGCACCAGTCTGAGAAGGTCCCTCCTTGACGTAAAGCCTCTTGGAGGTCGCCACTAACCTGACCACTGAGGCTGCAACCCAAAGCTGGGTGCTCTCAAGCCAAAAAACTACCAGGGAGGCAGCACAATCCCTGGGAGCACCCATCAGCAGACAACTGGATTAAAACCTTACTGACCAAGGCCCTGCCACCAGAGCAAGACCTAGTCTTTCCCACCACCAGTCCTTCCATCAGGAAGTTTACACAAGTCACAGCCTCCTCCATCAGAGGGCAGACAGAGAAGCAAGCACAGGTCCACAGCGACTAAAACAAAACCACATTACAGAAAGCTAGTCAGCATGAAAACGCAGAAAGTTATGTCCCAGATGAAGAGACGACATAAAACCCCAGAAAAACAAGTAAATGAAGTGGAGACGGGCAACTTTCCAGAAAAAGAATTCAAAATGATAGTGAAGGTGACACAGGATCTTGGAAAAAGAATGGAAGCAAAGATTGAAAAGATGCAAGAACTGTTTACCAAAGACCTAAAACAGACAGACAAATAATACACTGGAAGAAATCAGTAGCAGAAGAGGCAAAAGAACGGGGACCTGGAAGACAAAACGGTGGAAATCACGGCCACAGAACAGAATGCAGGAGAAAAAAAGACTGAAAAGAAATGAAGACAGCCTAAGTGACCTATGGGCCAACATTAAACATACCAATGTTTCCATTACAAGGGTCCCAGAAGGGAGAAAAGACCTCAGAAAATATTAGAAGAGATAATAGCTCAAAACTTCACTAAAATGGGAAAGGAAATAGTCAACCCATCAGGCTACCACCTGATTTCTCAACAGAAGCTATAAGCCAGCAGGGACTGGCATGATATATTTGAAGTGATGAAAGGGAAGAACCTACAACCAAGAATACACTACCCAGCAAGACTCTCATTCAGATTGGAGAGAGAAATCAAAAGCTTTCCAGGCAAGCAAAAAGTTAGAGAATTCAGCACCACCAAACCAGCTTTACAACAAATGCTAAAGGAACTTCTCCAGACAGGAAACACAAGGGAAGGAAAAGACCTACAGAAAATAAACCTGAAACAATTAAAACGGTAATAGGATCATACATTACCTGAAATGCAAAGGATTAAATGCACCAAAAGACACAGACCAGCTGGGTGGATGAAAACACGAGCAGGAAAGCACTTCCACTTACCACATCTTTCACTACTGTGATTATGTAACTATTACCACTTAATACCATTGTATCATGATTGGCCAACAGAAAAGTAACAGAATCCTGTACCAGCAAAACTATCCTTTAATAGAAAAACCTGTAATCACTTCTTAAAATCCAGATGCACAAATCAGAATTATCTCAGAATTTGAGTACAAATGCCCAGGTATTGCTTTACGTTTGCCAGTGCTCCAGATATGTTTCTAATGTTTAAAAACAACTGTTATGTGAGGATCTCTTACTATTATCTAGTTTGTTTCACTTTTTCTATTTCATATTCAGTGCTCCCATCTCATCTAGTTTACGGTTTCCAATTTCTCCATCTCTTTTTAGCTTAATGTTCTTTCTCAAGCATTTATGAAGCATGGTAGTAAAGCTTTTGCATAATATAAATAATATGCATAGTATATATATTTTTGAAGACTTATGAATTTCTGCCTAACTAAAAAGCGTATGACATTTTGATTCCACTTGTTTGACTTAGAAAATAGATATGCAAGAAGCAACAAAGGCTTACTGTATAGCACAGGGAACTAAAGTCAGTATCATAATCTATCATGGAAAACAATTTGAAAAATAATGTGTGTATATGAATAACTGAAACACAAAGATAAAGAATTCTAGTTTTTGAAACTTAGTAAGGTTTATCTCTTAGCCAGTTTTTCCAAATGTTCTGTGGACATCTAACAGTCACATGTAAGATACAAAATTTTAAATAAATTTTAGGATATACAATTACTATAACTTAATATAAATAGAAATATATTCTAACTAAATTATTAATGACATCATTCAAGATGCTCCAAGTATTTTTTCTGCACTTGATAAAATATGCTCAGAGAAATGTTAATATGTCTCACGATATGATTATTTTTCTTTTCCCTTATTTTTTTTTCAGTTTTGCTTTGCCTCTTTGTTGTTAGGTGTCTAATGGTTTCTGATGTCTATCTTCTTTGTGAATAGCACCTCTTATCACTGATCATCTTTTTCATTTTAAAAATAATAAAGTTACTAAAAAAATACTTTATTTCAATAAATAAAAATTACATTAGAAAAAAATAAAGACATAAGGCTTTGGGTGCTCATTCTGGCAACTCTACTGCTAAGTCACTTCAATCGTGTCCGACTCTGGGTGACCCCATAGACAGCAGCCCATCAGGCTCTGCCGGCCCTGGGATTCTCCAGGCAAGAACACTGGAGTGAGTTGCCATTTCCTTCCCCAATGTACGAAAGTGAAAAGTGAAAGTGAAGTCGCTCAGTCGAGTCTGACTCTTCTGAGACCCCATGGACCGCAGCCCATCGGGCTCCTCCGTCCATGGGATTTTCCAGGCAAGAGCACTGGAGTGGGGTGCCATTACCACTTTCACTTCCAGGAACAGGAGTTACACCAAGGCTCTGGTTGCCTGAGTAGAAATCCTGTCACCGTGTGGCCATATTGATTGGGCAACAGTAACCCGCAAACAAGGGCCTTGGGCACTAAATAGTCACAGAGCCTACAGGGCTGTAAATGACACCTGTCATCAGGAAATGTCTGGGGTAATTAAAGGGGGGAGGTGGAATCATCAAAAGTCAGTCTCAGAATGCCAATTTTGATGGGTAAATCTCCCTCACACTGTATTTAGAAGCAGCACATGGCAAGAGGCTCAATACGCTCATTTCTAGAGACGTGCAAATCAAAACTACACTGAGCAATCAGTTCAAAAAACCTTTTAGTCACTCAGTTGTGTTCTTTGGGACCCCATGGACTGTAGCCCACCAGGCTCTCCGCTGACCATAGAATTCTCCAGGCAAGAATACTGGAGTAGGGAGCCATACCCTTCTTCAGGAGGTCTTCCCAACCCAGGGATTTAACCCGCATCTCCTGCACTGCAGGCAGATTCTTTACCATCTGAGCCACCAGGGAAGCCCGAGGAATCAAGACAGCACCAGTCAGAACAATAAATGCTAGACAGGGTGTGGAGAAAATACTCATTCCTAGTCTACTGGTGGGAATGTAAAGCGGAAACAGCCACAATGGGGGTTCTTTAATAATGTAAAAACAGACCTACACACTCTTGGATGTCCATCAGGAAGAAACCAGAATTCAGACACATGGAGCCCAAAGTTCACCGCAGTGATGCCACATACACACACGCAACCCAAAGTTTACTGCAGTGCTGCTATTTATACAAGCCAAAAGAGGCCAAGCAAACAATATGCCCATCCACACAAGAACCAGTAAAGAAAAAATGGTAGCTCGGGACAACGGAATAGTACACAGCCAGAAAAGGAGAATTTAATAAATGCCACTGGCAGCAAGAAGGGATGAAACTAGTGAGGATCATACTAAGTAAACGGAGTCAGAGACTCAAAAGGCCATTATATGACTTATAGGTGGAATCACAAAATCAGTACTAATGCTCTATTTACCAGGAAGAAAAAGTATAAGACAAACATATGCTATCACAGGGCTAAGAATGAGTTTAACAGATACACACTAATCACATATTAAATTCATCATCAACAACCTCCTGAATAGCACAGGAGCTCTACTCAACACTCTGAGCCCCTATACGGGAAGAGAACCGCAGAGGCAGGCATACATACACCCAACACCAACGTGTAAATCCACTCAACTCCAATAAAAACACAAGTATCAGGCAATAACAACAGACAAGCTTTTAAGTGTTTCTTCAGGCATCTTTCACTTTTAACTTTCAACCCAGAAACAGGAGTTACAGTGAAGCGCTGGTTGCCTGAGTAAACAAACTTGAGCAGAGAAATCCTGCCTCCTTGTGGCCGTTTCCTGCAATAGCAATTTTCAAACCAGGGCCCTGGGCACCAGGCCTTCAGGAGCCTGCAGGGCTGTAATTAGACACCTGCTATCAGTAAATGTCTGAGGTGGCCAATTGAAAAACTCATTTAAGGCAGAACGTCAGCTTGCCAATATCAACTGGTAAATTTCCCTCATACTGAGGAACTGGTTCTCACTATTCAAAACGGCCGTCATCAAAATGTGTACAAATAATGCTGGACAGGGTGTGGAGAAAAGATCGCATGGTATCAGTCGGAATACAGTGGTGTCATAGAGCAACTTCCAAAAAATGAAGGGGAAAAAAAAGACAATGTTTATTAAGCTATTTATTCACTTAATCTGGCAAATATTCTTACTCTTGCTGATGTGACAGAGCGTGGGGGTTATCTTATCAACAGAAGCCCTTCCTGAAAAACTGGCATTTAATTCTAACTTTTTGCTTATTTTTTTTTTTTTTATTAGTTGGAGGCTAATTACTTCAAAACATTTCAGTGGGTTTTGTCATACATTGATATGAATGAGCCATAGATTTACACGTATTCCCCATCCCGATCTAATTCTAACTTTTTAAACTCAACATTTCAGTGTGCGTTTTTTTTTTAAAAGAAATGAAACCTGAATGTAATTAAATTTTGGGTGCACTGTGTCTTCCCTGGTGTGTGGCCTTTCTCTCCTTGTGGTGGCTTCGCCTGCTGTAGAGCAGAGACCTTAGAGGGTGGGGGCTTCAGTTCTTGTGGAGAGTGGGCTTACTGCCCTGGGGCATGTGGAATCTTCCAGGACCAGGGTTGAAGCCATGTCCCCTGCATTAATAGGCAGATTCTTACCACTGGACCACGAGGGAAGTCCAATGTTTCATTTAAAACCTTCAAAGCTCACTGCTAAAAATGCCACTTTTTCATTTCTTGAAATTCAGCGGCACAGGAAAATACACAATCATACATGAATTTTAAGTGTCAGATGTGAAGTGATAAATACATTGACAATCTTTAATTTTGGGAATTCCTCCAACTCAGCCCAGTTTCAAATGTTTTTTGAATAAATTATGGGGTTTGCTACAGCTTTTCTATACATCCCCAAAAATCTGTAGGCTTTGCAGCAAAACCCTCACACACTGTCCCACAAACCTGGCCGGTATTCCTGGAGGATATGACACTGACATCAGCCGGGTTTTCAATGGCGACAATGGCCCGTGCAGCCAACAGAAGCTTCTCCCAGGTTCTCTTCAGATTTATGATGTAGATACCTAGGGGAGGACACAGGGTTTTCTTAAGAGCTAACCAAGCTTTGTAAGGTAATATTCTCCTAAAAACATGAAGTCATGTGGCAGCGAGTACTATCAAACTCCAGTCATAGAGGCAAGCTCTACTGGTGTTAGCGAAAATCCTGCCATTGATATAGCACACTTCCGACACTCAGCAGTTCATTGGCCAAGACTGGCCTCCACTCTGAGCTTTAATAATGTGCAAAACGCATCTTTTCATTTCTCATCCTGTGTTAACCCACTCTCAAGCCTTCCATGCAGGATCCAAGAAGTTCGTTCTTATTTGTGGCCTACCATTATTTTCCTCTTGTCATCTACCATGCCAAATTTATTGTGAACTCCTTTAAACCATGCCACTCACAGGTGTAAATCCTTCAGTGGTTCTATCTTAGCGGAACAACTTAACGCATTCCAGTCTCATCAAAAGCTAATTTACTTTTTCTGATACATACATGAAAACCAAAATGTTTGTTCCCAACTATAGCTCTACTTTCAGAAATCAGCTTTACAAACCCGTAATGGTAGCTACAAATTATAAGGCACTCTGAGAGATAAATTATTAGAAACCAAATATGGTAAAGCGTCCGCCTACAATGTGGGAGACCCAGGTTCAATCTCTGGGTTGGGAAGATCTTCTGGAGAGGAAAATAGTAACCCACTCCAGTACTCTTGCCTGGAAAATCCCATGGACAGATAAGCAGGGTAGGCTACAGTCCACGGGGTCGCAAGAGTTGGACACGACTGAGTCACTTCACTTCAAGCTATTAAACTTTCTCCTTATCTTTACATTGTGCTTATTCAAGGCCCAATCCACAACATATAACCTACCAGTTTCCACTCTTCCACTGGAGTTCAGAATTTTTCCTTTAAAAACAATCAGAGCACTTAATACTTTTAAAGCTTCTTACCCATCTAAAGATCTATTTTCATTAGTTACTTGGTGAGAGCCTTCTAAGGTGCAAATTTCACTTCAACTCAGTACCACCTGTCAGAATAGTAGTGTCAAAACTTGTTCTTATAGCTGGAATAATCAAGCAAGTAACACTAAAGCAATGACTGACCATCACTTTTCCTTTTGTAGATGTACTGTTCCATTTGGAAGTCAAGGTTGGTGCCACCTAAGTGGGTTCCTGCTGCAAGGAATTTGAGGACATCCTCCTCCTTCATTTGCAGGACATCAAGGGCTCCGGACATTGTGAAAGCTTCCCTTTAAGTTACGATGGGAATCTGAAAAACAATAGTTAACAAAAGTCCTTTAAACTCCAGGGACTTAAGCGGGATGGTACATTCTACTCTTGGGAGTCAGGTGTCTTAATGTTTAAATCTTAACCACAGACCACACCTCCTACAGTGTCAGGCAGTGGGGTCAGTCTAGTGGGATGAAACAGAACACTAATAGATCTATGCCACATCTTGGAAAATCAAATCCTGCTCAAAGAGTGGTGTGGAGACAGACAAAACACCCAGGTAACTAAATGAAAACAGTGAATTGAGACTTTTTAATACTCAAAGTACAGAGGAGTTAGATGTGAAAGAGCAGCCATGTCTAAGAATATTCAGAAGGTGAGCAACGGTGATGTAAATAGGCGTATTTTCAAGCAGCCTGAAGGTGGTACCTTCGGCATTACTTCTGAGATTACTAGTTTTCCTTAAAATGAGAAAAACAAAGCCAGATCAAGGACAATCTCCTCAATCTCCGCAGATATCAAGCAACTCCCACCCCCTTTCTCTGTACTTAATGTGACCATGAAGCGTTAAGTATGGCGCTTACAACACGAACATAAATTAGATTTTGATTAAAGCTCGTCACACCTTAATAGGAAACCCTGCCCACAAATCCACAGGGCCTGGTCGAGCATACTAGCTGCAGGTGACTGCTCTTCAATCTCTCAGGAAGGGCGCTCGTAGAGGAAAATGGCTCTTAGAGCGCATGTGCGATGCTTTCCAGAATCAGGTGCAATCAGATCCCATCCAATTTCAACAAAGTGTACTTCGCCCCTAATCAAGAAACCTCCCATAGAAACCACCCATTAGAGAAATCACCTCAGTCTGTTATGACTTTTTTTGCATTCCGTGTCCAAATTATTTCGAACCGAGAGAACAGAAACGCGACGTTTTATCTTTCCAGTAACAAAAACCTCGTCAAGAACCTTAACTCCTTAACACCACGAACAAGGAAGAGACCAACTCAAGTAGGTGGAGAAAACTGGAGCATAAGCCTCGGGATTTACAACCGAGCGTCGTGATCTGAGTCAAAACCAGCGCAGAGAGTAGGGTGGTCTCTCTGCACCCCCAGCCACCGGCACCCCGGCCCGGGGCCTCCGCGGCGGGAGCTCAACTTCTGCCCGCTCCCGAGGCCTTGTGGGAACGTCCCGGCCCAGGCCCGGCCACGTGTAGGCCGCCGGTCTGAGCGTGAGCGCGCCTAGTCAAGAGACTAACGCACTCCGTCGGCCCCCAGGTGCTCCCATACCTCGTTTGGACAGGAAGCTTATCCTCAAGGCCCTGGGAGCCACCGGCAACCCAAAAGCAACTCACCGAGAACAACGCCGTATGGACCCCTCTCAGGGCAGCGCCGAAAGGACCATCAGGCGGAAGTGACGTCCTTATATAGTCCGCATCCAGCCAGTAACAACGAAAGCTCAGCGGAAGCTCGATAAAGGCGTGCATCCTGGGGGCGGGCCTTCCTCCGGAAGACGGGATACGGCGCTAGCGCGGACGCTAGCGAATGGCGGAAGTTGGAGGGTTGATTGCCACACTAAGGTTTCGAAGAGGTGTGCGGTGCGGAAGGGCCAGCAGGGAATTGGCGCTCTCACTCAGCTTTGTGTACCTACGCGCTTGAGCGGGTTCCTTATTTAAACTGCATTTTTCTTTCATGGGAAAGCACTGAACAAACCTGTGTTGAATGAACAAAAGCTGGAGAAGATACTTTGCGGTTTTTGGAGGACAAATTAGCAGTGTCTAATTCAGATTTTTAAAGAGTTCTGTTAATGGTAAGTTTCCCGCTTAAAAAAATAAAAGGAAGACTACATGGATGGAATGCATTAGAGTTTTTTTCGTAGAAAAAAAATTGCGATAGCAATTATTAGTTAATATATATTCCGCCCAATACCATGCAGCCATTAAAAAGAATTAAAATATGTTCTATAGTTCAAAAAGGAGTTACAGGATGAGGGCGATCATTTTGAAATTTGGAAGCCCTAGGTATTAAACGACTGTAAAGAAATAACCAGTAGCCAGATTAATTATACAGTAGGTTTGAAGTTTGGTTGCACTTAGAATCGCTTGGAGAGGTTTTAAACATATGGCCAACGCTAAACTACAAGAATTTAGGTAATTTTAACGTGCACCCAGGGTGGGAACTACGGATATACAAGTAGAAAACTGGGTAGGTTCTTGGCCTCGAGTACTTTTTAAATTTTCTTTGAGGAACACAGGTTTTTAAATTGAAATAAAACAAACACTGCATTTAAATAAAGAACTGACATACAAGCAAAGGAATAAACTTAATTGTGGCTTTAAGCATCCTTAGAAACTGGTGCAAGTATCTGTAGACAAAAAGGGGGGAAACTTGAAAGGCTGGCTTTTAGGGACAGTTTTCAGTCACTGCAGGACTTTCCTGGAGGGTGTTCTAGGACACTCCCAAACTATTTCAGCAGCTCCCTCCCCAGTGCACCATAGAATCTCCAAAATACTTCCATTCTAACAGCTGGGAAATTGTGCTGTAATTATGTTTAGGTTTTGTTTCTCCACAAAATACTTTTTTTCCACAAAACAACTGTCCTTGAGAAGTGCGAAGCATGATGAAAATTTTCGGCAAGGAAGCAAGTTATCTTCAAAGGTGAAAATGTATCATAGTGATAGTAAGCCAGAGTGAGGAGCCCTCAGCCTAGGGGGCACTTGTCAAACTGTGGTAGCTCCCCAGCCAAATGTCCTCCCTCCCACCTCAGCCTCCTGGCCCTCCGCACAAGTTTCTCCACTATTTTTTATTCGTACACATTTAAAATAAAAATCTCAGCCTTTCTTTTGCAAACTTTGGTTCCTTGGGTCTGTATTTAAAAAATAGTAAACACTGGGCTTCAATTTCTTTTTCAAATATAAAATTGTGCCAGGGACTATTTTGGGGGAGGGGGGGGGTGGCTGTATTTCACATGGGTTGAATGGCTAGGAGATTCTCTACTGATTTGAAGCTGAGAGAAATATGGGGTGGTTAGCTGGCCCCAGGCATCAAGTTCATCTTGGGCCATCTACCTTTGTAACCAGAATTCCTCCTTTCTCCTCTTCATCTGTTTGGTACCTAGTTGTCCTCCAGTTCTCTCCATGACCCTAACTTACCTGTAGTGGTCTGAGCAGGGTTCCAAAATAATTTTTCCCTCCTTTGTCCCAAAGCCTTCATTCCATCAGTTCAGTGGTAATGGAATGGTCTCTTCCATCCATCAAAAGCATTCTGTCTTAAAACTTTTCTCTGTCATTTGGCATTTCATCTCTTGTATTATTCATGCATTGAAATCCCAGCATCACTACATGCTAACTATGATTGTGAACAACCTAACCTCTCCCAGGAAATAACAGCTGTTGATATTTCAGCTGATGCCGCCTCCCTGAAACAAGCCTCTGTGCCTAGAAGTCCTCCAAAACCCAAGTGAATAGAGAAGTCTCACCAGATGGTCATGTTTTATGAACCAGAGACATTTTAATGCTCTATACAAAACCAAAGCTACATATCAAGTATCAGAATGCAAATGCTTAAAAATTAAATCACATATATTTATACTTACAAAATCACATTACCTAAAATGGACACAATGATCTCTGAAATGGAGATAGGCCTGGAGACTCCGGATTGCTTCAGTTCATCTGGCTCTCAATCTTCAAGCATTCTCACTAACCACCTGCATCCTCACACAGACCCAACATTCTTATGCAACTGCCAGCTTGAACCCTTAGGTTCGGCAACAGTCCCACCTGCAGGGTGTTCAGAAGCAAGTTCACTAAGCAGTTCAAGTTCACTGAAGTCCAGGGGGGTGGGTTCTCAGGGTCTGCTGAGCCAAACCTCCTTTCATACAGATGAGGAAACAGGTCCAGAAGCAGTCCAGAGTTACAACCAAAGTTGGAATACAAAAATTCATGCTCAGTCCACAGTTTGTTACTCTAGAAACAGTCTACATACAGTTTTCTTTACTGTGGGATGGGACCCAAGTTGCACTCTGAAGAACATACAGTAGAAAGGAATGGGCATTTCAGACCGAAAGGAGAGACTGAATTCTGATACGATAACATATCCAGGAGAGTTCATCCACATTCACTAATTCACAAGCCCGATTCTGTGAGACAGGATTATTAAGGGAGGGCGAATTACCAGGACAAATAGGCAGTACATGAGTAGTGTAGGTTGAGCCTGAGAGAGAAAGACGTGCAATATTCTCCTAGGGGACTTGGGGTGTATATCGTGCAGGCAGTGGGCAGTCAAAGGATTATGAACAATGCAGTGGGTTTTATGAAAGGATTTTGGGGAAACTCAGGTTAACTTCCAACTTGTTGAGTAAAAGCAGCCATGAGACATGCATGTGTGGGGGGATGAATGGCAGGTGGCTAGATATGCAAGAGGCCAGGTCTGCAGAAAGGGTAAAATAATTAAAACACAGGGATCAGTCACTCACTAAATGTTCACTGCATGGTCTCTCTGTGTCCTAAGGCACGGACGGAAGCTAGGATACAGCCATGAATGAGACACACAGCCTCTGCCTCTTGGAGCTCACGACTAATCTGGAGAGAGAGAGACAGGCACTAGATAGTCATTTCAATGCTACAGAAGAGAAGCTGAGAGTCTCTGGGCACTTAGAAGAAGCTGACCTAGCATGGGGCTATGGAAAGCCTCCCTGTGTGAGTGATGCTTGAACCAAATTCTAAAGGATGGCAAGGACTTACCTATGTGGGGTGGAATAGAGGGCTCCAAGTGGGGAAGACAGCAGCTCAAAGGATTAAGGAGCAAGGAGGAAGGTGGGAAACAGGCGCAAAGTAAACACATGGAGGCCTCAAAGGCCCAGAGTCATCCAGGTTAAGGCCTGAGAATGGCTTAACCATTCTCTTCCCAGAGATCACACTGGCTACAGACAACAGTCTGGGGAAATAAGGTGCAACAGAGGACAAGACCACACCCAGCAATTCTTGACTAAACCAAGAGAACAAGCCTTAATAGGAGCACCAAACTGTGGGTGGAGAGGGTGGGGCAATCAGCAAGAGAAACACAGGATAAAAACAGTACACAAATGGAGCTGGACGTCCATGTTTTGATAACAGTTCAGCAAAGTGTTTTTTCAGAAAACAGTGATCTTAAAAAAAATTTAAAAAGACTTACAAGTATCAAGTAAGCAGACTTAAATCTTATAAAAATTATATATATATATATACAAAACAAACTGAAGAAACACCAGTGACAAGAAAAATGCAAAATGGTAACTGTTAGTACAATGCTACAAATGCTCATAGCTCTTTACAAACTGTTGCAAAGCAGTCCTTGTTTTTTGAATCATCCTCATGTCAAAAGTATACAAATTTTGTTAAAGTTGACTCCATTACCAGTGATATTTTTATTGGTTTGTTACATAGATTAAAGTCACGGTGCACCACTCTGTTATTCACCTGTAAGAGAAAAGAACAAACTGTCCAAAAGAACTGTAAAACCCTCAAAAGCCTCTTAGTAAACCCCACAGAAGGTGAAGGCAGAATTGTCTGACTGCACCAGGAAAAGCAAAGGTCACCCACATCCCACCGAAGGCAGCGCTGTAGATGGAAAGAGCTCTGAAGTGTGCACAGCGTGCTAAGTCACTTCGGTTGTGTCCCACACTTTGCAACTCCACGGACTGTAGCCCGCCAGGCTCCTCGGTCCATGGGACCCTCCAGACAAGAATACGGGAATGGGTTGCCAGGCCCTTCTCCAGGGGATCTTCCTGACCCAGGGATCGAACCTTCTTCTCCTACGTCTCCTGCATTGGCAGGTGGATTCTTTACCACTGAGCCAACTGGGACGCTCCTAAGGAGCAATACTGCGTGACTGTGATTAAGGCATGAGCTCTAAAAGCACTTTGTCTGGACTAGAAAGCCCAGGTTGCCACTTTCCTAGCTCTGCATTTGTCACAGGGGATGGGCATCAAAGTACCTGCCAGAGGGCTGCTGCAAAACTTAATATCTGTCAATTGCAAGGAACAGTAACTGGCACAGAGTGAGCGTTCAGAAGGTGTTAGTACTTCTGTTACTGTGCTCATTTATAACCTTTTCTAGTTAGCTCTCTTCGGAGAGAAAACTCCCAGATTAAGAAGAAAATTACTCTTTATTCCTGATATGGTAAACCACTATCATCAGGCCCTCCTCCAAACTACAGTGTGCATATAAATCTGCTATAATTCTTGGCCCCTCATTCATTCACTGAACATTTACTATTGGCTACAAGTTGGGCAGACAAATGTAAGATAGTGTTGGTCCTCAGAGAAGCCCTCTGGTTCTCCCCTCTTCCTGGGGGAGATAAATCAGGCTGGCAGGACCACAGTGCAGGCAGAACTTCCAGGCTCACTGACAGCCAACTCACTCGTGTTCTATTGAATGAGGTATCACTGTCAGTTTCCCACTGGCGCCTGGCTCAGCCACGCCTTCTGCCACAGCCCTCTAAACTCACCAGCCCACTGTTTACAGGCAACTTCTGAACCTCTCTGATGCTTTCGTGGCTGGAGTCAGTCTTCTCATGAAAATGTTTTCATCAAGTGCGTTAGCTTTAGACTGAATGGAGCACGTGTTCACTTGGAATTGACTTACTATGGTAAAGAAGTCAGCGATGTGCCACTTATTTCCATACTGCTTAAAGACTTCAGTCATCTCCTTGATCATCACAGAGCCAGTGCGGGGATCCCGTAAAGCGACATGATCTATAAGGAAAAAAAAAAAAAAAAAACCACTTCATCCATTTTCCTCCTCTACTTGCAGCAAACTTGTTCTTTACTCCATAGAAAATGGCTTTGAACTGATAATACAGAAAAACCGGCATTATGGAAAAGAATCTAAAAAAGAATATATGTATGTGCTTAGTCGCTCAGTTGTGTCTGATTCTTTGACCCCATGGACTCTAGCCCGCCAGGCTCTTCTGTCCATGGGGATTCTCCAGGCAAGAATACTGGAGTGGGTTGCCATGCCCTCCTCCAGGGGTTCTTCCCAGCCCAGGGATTGAACCCAGGTCTGCCTCATTGCAGGTGGATTCTTCCCCATATGAGCCACCAAGGAAGCCCAAAAAAGAATATATATGAACCACTTTGCTGTATGCGTAAAGCTAACACAACACTGTAAATCAAATGTACTTCAATAAAAAGTTTAGAAAAAGAAACACTGCATTAAGACGGAGAATCCCCATGGACAGAGGAGTCTGATGGGCTAACGTCCATGGGGTTGCAAAGAGTTGGACACAGTTGAGCGACTAAGCACAGACATAAGACTTGTGTGACCAACTGCACACAACCTCTCAAGAGCAAATCTTTAAATATGCATTTTTTAAATCTAGCTTCAAAGTTTTCAAATATACACAAAAGTAGAAAGCAAAGTTGAATGATCCCCCTCCAAATAATCATCCCTCAGATCCTAGAGTTATCAGTTTTTGTCATATTTGCTTTATTTATCCCCTTTCTGGGCTTCCCAGGTGGCGCTGGTGGTAAAGAAGGTCTGCCAATGCAAGAGACATAAGAGATGCAGGTTCAGTCCCTGGATCGGGAAGATCCCCTGGAGGAGGGCATGGCAACCCACTTCAGTGTTCTTGCCTGGAGAATTCCACGGACAGAGGAACCTGGCGGGCTACGGTCCATGAGTCAAAACGAGTTGGACACAACTGAGTGACTTAGCACGCACGTACACATCCCCTTTCTACTTTTTTATTGCTGACTTTTGCTCTAGCATTTTTAAGCTAAATAACCCTAAATATATCTATATGGAATTTATTTGGGGGTATTCAAGGGTTTGACTACCAAAATTATGCTTATTATTAGATTGAAAAACACAAAATATGTCTGTATAGTGTGGAAGAAATGTGAAAACGGCACTCTCTCATAGTAAACCTGGGTTGGAACACAAAAAAACACGGGACATGTTTGCAACTTCAGGGTATGCCAAGGTTTCTTACAACACAAAAGGCATAAGCCATAAAAGAAAAGTTGATAAACTGGAGTAGAAACATAAAATTCTTGCTCTTCAGCAGGTGAGAATTCTACTACAGAACCACCACTGAATGCTTACAAAACTCTTGCTTTTTGAAAGACATCTTTAAGAAAATGAAAAGCCAGTCACAGAGTGGGAGAAAGTACTTGTAACTTGTACCAGAGAAAGGACTAGTATTCAGAATATACATAATTTAATAAGAAAACAAACAACCCAGTGCAATACTGGGCAACAGGAGATACATGAATGGCCAACCGGCACATAACAGATGGTCAAAAAAAAGCCCATACAAACAGAAAGAAAAATACTTTTATTTATTTATTTTCGGTCATGCCACTGGGCTTGTGGGATCTTAGTCCCCCAACCAGGGATTGAACCTGGGCCCTCAGCTGTGAGAGCAGAGTCCTAACCACTGGACCACCAGGGGTGTCCCTCATTCTTAAATAACCACAGTTACTACTGGGATGTGTGTCCCTGATGGGCACTGCATGACTTCTCCACTTAGGACACCACAATGGTGCTTGCTCCTTAGCTCAGCAGCCCTTCAAAACTCGGTACCCCTAAAATATGGTATCAGAAAAACACAGCACCGTCTAATTTTTGGAACCGTAACTTATCTGAGCTGGTGGTTCACAGAATTCAGTATAGCGGTGTGACTTCACTGTGGCCCCCTGATTTACAGACTACAACACTAGGGTGTATACCCAGAAGTGAAACTGCTGAGCATAAATATACTTTTAATTTTCTTGGTATCACACATTAATCTCCAAAGAGGCAATGTAACTTGCTCTCATCAATGGTATATGGAAGTACTAGTTGCCCCACAACCCCAGACGTATTTGGTACTGCCTCATTCCATTGGGTAAAAATGGGTGACCCAAGGCAACTCCTTGGTGGTCCGGTGGGTAGGACTCTGAGCTTCCACTGCAGGGGGCATGAGTTCTATTCCTGATCAGGGAACTAAGATCTCACATGCTGCACACCAAAATAATAAAAAGAAATGGGATCATGAAATTTAAAAAAAAAAAAAAAAAAAGGTGACCCAAAAAATTCATCTTACTACATATTCCAAGTTTTCCACTTTGAGCACTTGGAAAGAGTGTTAGTCATTCAGTTGTGTCCGACTCTTTGTGATCCCATGCACTGTAAATGGCCAGGCTCCTTTGTCCATGGAATTCTCCAGGCAAGAATACTGAAGTGGGTAACCATTCCCTTCTCCAGGGGATCTTCCCAACCCAGGGACTGAACCGGGGACTTTCGCATTGCAGGCAGATTCTTTACTCTCTGAGCCACCAGGGAAGCCTCTGGGCACTTTAAATATTCCTCCAATTATAAAACTTAATTCTTGATTAAAGCAAAAAAGCTTAACGCTATTCTGGGCTAACAGAAACGAATGGAAATCCCCAAGGCAAACCATTTCTGCAAATGAGGAAGTTGAAACTTCAACCAGGAGCAGAAAGTAAATAGGAACACCAGAGCTGTGCTGTGCCTACGGAGAAGTGTCAAGCCCGAAAGATGCACCTGGGAGGGAGGGAGATAAAGATTCCCACAGAGGTCCACATGGGTGATGACGCTCTCTAAAGGCAAGTACACCGGATTTATGTCCCCAGGAGTAAGAGATTAAGATTCAGCAAATGAGCTAGGAGTTCAAACACACAAAGAAACAAACCCCCAAGAGTGACAGGCAACAGAAACCACCATAAGAAAGATTCCCAAAGACTTTAGATATTGGAAGTATAAGAGACAAAATATAAAATAACTGCATGAAATGCTTAAAGAAATGAATGAATCACAAGGAGGAACAAGCAAAGACATTGTTACGTGATCAGTCAGATTTGGGTGTAAAGTGATTTACCACCTATAAATCTTCCCTAAATGAGTTTCTAAAGAACATACTTCACGAAGAAAGAATATGGTCTGACAGTCAGGACAGACTAGAGAACAGAGGAAGTGGTAAACACATGGGTAAATATAAACAAACATACACTGTATAAAAATACTATGAAATGTTCTAATTTGTAGGGTTTTAAAAAAGGAATATGCATTACCTAGCATAGTGCTTGTCACCCTAGGACATGCCAACCTGATGAAAATGTGTTGGGTTAATGTCTTCATTTAGAAGAAAATTAGGATAAAAGGAATGTAAGAATACATAAGTAATTTCATATAAATAAAGATACAAAAATAAAAGAATTAGCATTCTAAGGTGGTTCTGTGTATCATCAGGAAGTAAGAATAAGCTTTTTATTAACTTTAGGTTAAGTACACGCATATAACATTTCAAGAGGAACCATGAGAAAAAGAGATGTGAAATTCATACCTTCTAAGTCAGTAGAGAGATAAAATGTAATAATAACAAATCAAACTCATAATCAAAAACAAGAGCAATAAAACCACCATAATACTGTATATACCATACACTTCAATTTTTTAAAAGAAAAGCAATAAAGGAGGGGGAATAAAGCAAATAAATAGCACCAGGTATAATGGTAAAAGTGTAAATGTATCAATAGTGACAATAAAGATAACTTGTCTTAACTCACCAGGAAAAAGTGATATCAGATTGGATTAAAAAACAAAATCTAACTATATTCTCTTTAAAAGACCACCTAAAACATAAGGGCCTAAACAGGTTAATAGAAAAGGTCTGAAGGAGATATACCAGGCAAATATGGACCAGAATAATATATTCTGGAGTATCTATATGAATATCAGAGAAAAACTAACATGATAAAAAGTACTATTGGGGGTAGAAGGTTCACTAAACAATGATTATATATTTATGTCACCACAAAGTATAACAATTCTAAAATCTTATCCCTCTACTAAAGTTGCCTCAAAACAAATAAAGAAAACAAAAATAGATAACAGAACTACAGAAGAAATTGACATATCCACCATGATAACATGACATGCTAACACATTATCTCAATTATTGCTAGGTCATTGCTTTCTACTAGCTGTCCTTATCTTAGAAGACACGCTTTCTCAAATATCTGCATAGCTCACGCTCTCATGGCCTTCAATTCTACACAATAATCAACTTCTCAATGGGAACATCTCTACACATCACTTTTTAAAAAACTACAACCTCCACTCCTGCCCCTCAATACTCCCTCTCCCTGTTTCTGCATTATTTTTCTTCATAGCACTTATCACCATCTAACATATTTTATTTCTGGTATTTATTTCACTGAAGGGTAAACATCATACAGAAAGGTGTGTGGAGCATATTGGAGTGGGTTGCCATTTCCTTCTCCAGGGGATCTTCCCAACCCAGGAATTGAACCTGGGTGTCCTCTGTTGCAGGCAGATGCTTTACGGAGAGCTACAAGGGAAGCCCTGTGGGTACATAAGAGCTCAGTAAGTTTCCATCCAATGAACACACTCCCAGCATGGGCACCCTCATCAAGAAACACGACGATGCCAGCACTTCACAAGTCCACTTTCGCTGCTGTGGTCATCACCTCTCCACACACTGTGCACCCTGACGGTAAGTAGCACCCTGACTTCCACCTCCCACCATTGATTAATTTCACCTGTTTTTGCACTTCGTAGAACTGGAATCAAAAGCAACCCAGTACCCACTTTCTGTGTTTATTTTCTGTCTCCCTCCCCAGAACATAAGCTCCCTGGAGGCAGAGATTTTTCATTCTTTTGTTCCCTACTGAACCTCTAGTCTTCAACATAGCCAGCACACAGTCACAAAATTCATTCATTCAACAAAATTGGAGGTCAAGTTACATTGTCTTGACCCTTAACTGTTCCATAAAAATTCCGTGGTTAGTTTCTCAAATTCCATGACAAAACACTTCAGAATTCAATTTACAAACTAATTCGGGGGGCGGGGGGGGCGGGAAACAGTCATTTCCATTGTACTACAATTTTCAACCATGAGCAAGGTATTTCCCACCACTGATTCAGGGCTTCCTTTATGTCTTTCTAGAATGTTCTCTCATTTTCCCTAATGAAGTCTTGCTCCTCTTTTGTTAGTCATTCCTAGACATCATTCACTAAAGCAAGACAAAGTAATACGGTATCTTTTTTCTTTTCTCTTTTATGTCCTAAGTGATTATTACTGTATTGAAAACTATCGTCTTCTAGAATACTGACCCTTATATTTCTGTTAATACATTAGCTAGGACTACTCATGCCATGTTAGAGAGTAGGAGTGAGAACGGGTTACACCTATTTTGTGTAACCTATTTGGGTAACACCTAAGCAGGTTACACCTGCTTGCCTTACACCTAACTTTAAAATTTTCAGCTTCATAAAAGTATAATTGACCACCGACTATCATCCATACATATTTTAAGCAAATGGTTTAGTAAGTTTCGACATATGTATACTTAAAGCCAACATAATGAATCCAATCCTCCTCCTCCAGTGTTCTCATGGCCCTAGCAGTCCTTCCTTACCTCTTCATCCCCATCTGCAAGTAGTATTGATTTGCTGTCTGATAGATTACTTTGTACTTTGTAGAATTTTATGTGCATGGGACCACACAGTTATCTGCTTTATTCTGTCCGGCTTCTTTCGGTCATCAGGAATACTTTGACCTTCATCTGTGCTCTAGCATGTGTCAGGAACTCATTGCTTTGATTGCTGAGTAGTACTTCATGTATGATATACCACGATTTGTTTATTCTTTCACCTGTTGGTCATTTGGATTGGTTCCAGTCTGACTATTTCAAATAAATCTGCTATGAACATTCATGTGCAAGTGTCTATTAGGATATATGCTTTCATCTCTCTTGGGTGAATAAAGTTATATCTAACTTTAATAGGGACATTTTCATTTTACATTTCTGTCCTTATTTTCCTTTGCTTCCATTTCTTCACTAACATTTTATCTTGAATTGTATATACATACATATCTGTATATGTTATATGTTTTATACACACACACACACACATACATACATAAGCTATTTTAATCCTTTTTCAAGAAAGTCAGTATAAAAACAGCTAAATAAATGCCCTTGACACTTACTTCTATCTTCTCTACATTTTCCTATTTCCCTTCCATGACTGAATCAAGTCCACTCCTTCAGCACACAACACTCTTTTGGATTTTTATTAGTATTAATAATAAAGACAATAATGTAATCAACATAATATATTAGTAGTAAAATTAATCAATTTTTAAACTTATACCAGTTATTACAATAAGCACAACACCTGCATTCATTATTTAATTTATAAACATCCCAATGAAATAAGAAAATTTTATGATTCTTATTTTGCATAAAGAAACTGACATATCTTAGAGGCTAGAAAATATAAAGGTCTCAAAGACAGCAGAGTTGGCTTTGGGTCAAGATCTTTCTCACATGAAAGCCAATGATCTTATTTCATATGTGATATCTGCTAAGAGGATGGTGTCTTCCTGGAAGGATAAACAGTCAGATGCAAATCTGTCATCTCTGAAAGTGAAATAGTTTCTGAAGGGAGATGGATGGGATAATGAAAATTTCTCCCATGCACATCAATCTATAAGGCACAGATAATTTTTTTAAGAAAGGTTTCTGGGAATGCCCTGGTGGTCCAGTGGTTGAGACTCTGCGCTTCCACTGCCAAGGGCCCAGGTTCAATCCAGGGTCAAGGAACTAGGATCCCACAGCCTCGCAGAGAGGCAAAAAAAAAAAGAAAAGAATTTTCAAAAATCAGTAGGAATAACCTAAATCCTCTGGATGAATATGTATCTTCAAGCCTCACTATCTTACCTGCTTGGGTGGGATATATGATGAAATAATCACTGAACGTAGGCAGCCTCTTCTTCTCTGATCCATCATCCAAGTCCATGGGTTCATCATCTGTTTCAACACCACTGTCTCTTCTCTCTGTTTTTTGAGGAATGAAAATACAAACTACAATAATATACCGTTGACATGAATAACCTTTAATAAAAGTCACAAGAAGCTTGTATCTTCACAAGAGAAATAATTAAAACCAAAGTTACATAAATCAGAAATTAGTCCCACAAGCCAATTAGAATCACATGAATGATGGGACATCCCCCAGAAAACTGTCCACCTCTCCCCCAGAATTTGAGGCTCTCAGATCCACCTTATGATTTTAATGACTTAGACCTTCCTCAGATTAAATTAACCATCCTAACCCAGGTAAGCTGTCACTCCATCCCTTTCTCCCAGCTCAAAGTCCCTAGTATGCTATATAATGTAAGATACATCAGCTACGGGTCTGATGTATCGTCAGTTATATAATTTAATATAATTATTAAAAAATAATTTTTTAAAACTCACTCTTCTTTCCTCAATCATCAACATGAGAATTTCCTGGAAAGAGAATGATACAAAGACATCTCCACTTACCTCCTCTGCAGGCCTGGATTATAAAAATTTTTGGTTTCTCTTGAAGTGCTGGACAATTTTTATTGTTGAACATTTCAAAAATGTCTTCCAGGCTGACTTTTTCACCGTCTTTCATTTTGATAAAACCTTCTTCTCCATGGGACATAAGAGTAACAAGGCAACAGGCAATGTCATCTTTAATTTCATTTAGTCCATCACGAAATGATGTTATCTTTCCAAGTAAGTCCTGTAAAATAGGATAACATATTAAAAAAAAACTGGAAGGAGAAAAAACCAGAAATCCCAGAGATGGCTTCTTTACAAGGTGAATCAGTGAGATGACAAACATGAAAATACCTACATCTCTATAGTGTCAATATGACTTATCACTTCACTTTTGGATGCTTTCAGACTTCGTATGATTTATTCTATTATCAATGGTGATTCTTGTTTGACAAAATTATGGCACTTCTGATTCTCTACCACAAAATATAACAAAACTATAGTTCCCCAAAGAATTAATGTATTTAAATACTACATTATTAACTTATTTTATTTTTTTAATTAATTAATTTATTTTAATTGGAGGCTAATTACTTTAAAATATTATAGTGGTTTTTGCCACACATTAACATGAATCAGTCATTGGGTGTACATGTGTTTAACTTATTTTAATATAAAAATTATTTTATAAAATTAATACCCTCAGTTAGCTAGAAATGGCAAGGAATGAAGGAGTCTATCCAATCATATCCACTTGCCAGAATCTATCAAGAGGCATCAGCAGAATCAATTCCCCTAAAAAGATAAGCAAGACAAGAATGGCTGCTCTTACTGTGTTGGAACAAAGATCCTGGCCATTTCAATACAGTACAGCAAAAATTAAATGAAGTATAAATATTGGAAAAAAGACTCATTGCTTATAGATAATATGACTTTCTAGAAATATACTCAATTCAGTTCAGTTCAGTTCAATTGCTCAGTCGTGTCCAACTCTCTACGACCCCATGAATCACAGCACACCAGGCTTTCCTGTCCATCACCAACTCCCGGAGTTTACTCAAACTCATGTCCATCAAGCCGGTGATGCCATCCACCCATCTCATCCTCTGTCATCCCCTTCTCCTCCTGCCCCCAATCCCTCCCAGCATCAGGGTCTTTTCCAATGAGTCAACTCTTCGCATGAGGTGGCCAAAGTATTGGAGTTTCAACTTTAGCATCAGTCCTTCCAATGAACACCCAGGACTGATCTCCTTTAGGATGGACTGGTTGGATCTCCTTGCAGTCCAAGGGACTCTCAAGAGTCTTCTCTAACACCATAGTTCAAAAGCATCAATTCTTTGGTGTTCAGCTTTCTTCACAGTCCCAACTCTCACATCCACACATGACCACTGGAAAAACCATAGCCTTGACTAGACGGACCTTTGTTGGCAAAGTAATGTCTCTGCTTTTTAATATGCTATCTAGTAGTAGATACAATGGTCATCTGAGTTAAATTCACCCATTCCTGTCCATTTTAGTTCGCTGATTCCTAGAATGTCGACGTTCACTCTTGCCATCTCCTGTTTGACCACTTCCAATTTGCCTTGATTCATGGACCTAACATTCCAGGTTCCTATGCAATATTGCTCTTTACAGCATCAGACCTTGCTTCTATCACCAGTCACATCCATAACTGGGTATTGTTTTTGCTTTGGTGCCATCCCTTCGTTCTTTTTGGAGTTATTTCTCCACTGATCTACCCTTCGCCCAAAGTCAGGGGCAACACAGGAGCGACCGAGAGGAGCTACCCCACGTTCAAGGTCAGGAGGGGCGGCCGTGAGGAGACACCCCTCATCCAAGGTAAGAGAAACCCAAGATGGTAGGTGTTGCGAGAGGCCATCAGAGGGCAGACACACCGAAACCATAATCACAGAAAACTAGCCAATCTGATCACAGGACCACAGCCTTGTCTAACTCAGTGAAACTAAGCCATGCCGTGTGGGGCCACCCAAGACGGACGGGCCGTGGTGGAGAGGTCTGACAGAATGTGGTCCACTGGAGAAGGGGATGGCAAACCACTTCAGTATTCTTGCCTTGAGAACCCCATGAACAGTATGAACAGTATACTCAACTAAAACCTACTAAAAGTAGAGATCTGCAAGTTGACCAGATACAAACTTAATTTACAAAGATCTAGAGTTCCCTAATCCAGACAGCATATTGAAAAGCAGAGACATTACTTTGTCAACAAAGGTCCATCTAGTCAAAGCTATGGTTTTTCCAGTGGTCATGTATGGATGTGAGAGTTGGACTATAAAGAAAGCTGAGCGCCGAAGAATTGATGCTTTTGAACTGTGGTGTTGGAGAAGACTCTTGAGAGTCCCTTGGACTGCAAGGAGATTCAACCAGTCCATCCTAAAGGAGATCAATCCTGGGTGTTCATTAGAAGGACTGAGGTTGAAGCTGAAACTCCAATACTTTGGCCACCTGATGTGAAGAGCTGACTCATTGGAAAAGACCCTGATGCTGGGAACAATTGAGGGCAGGAGGAGAAGGGGATGACAGAGGATGAGACGGTTGGATGGCATCACCGACTCGATGGTAATGGGTTTGGGTGGACTCCGGGAGTTGGTGATGGACAGGGAGGCCTGGCATGCTGCAGTTCATGGGGTCGCAAAGAGTCAGACACGACTGGGCAACTGAACTGAACTGAACTGAGAGTTCCCTAATTACCCAGGAATAAAACATTTAAACTGGATAATGGAAAAGGGATCCTTTGAAGGTCATAACAAAAGTAGAACATTACCTAGGGATAAACCTAACAAGAGATGAACATTATCTAAGTGAAGAAAATTATTTAAAAAATCTTCAGTGAAGAGGCAACATAAACTATGACAGCCTGAAGTTTCTGATTGCAATGACTCAATACTATTAATTCGTCAGTTAACTCCAAATAAATTTCTAGTCAATGTTGTATGAGTTAAAACCTCAAAGGATTTCTCTGAAACTTAACTAGATGGTTCTCAAGGTCACAGAAAACAGATCCTCAGAAATAGCAAGGTACTCAAGAATAGCAAAGAACATTCAGAAGTAAAAAACAAAGGCAAACAAATAAAAACAAACAAACAAAAAACAATGAATGGGCGATAGATCATCTCAGATGTCCAAATGCACTATAAAATCATGGTGAACAAAACACTGATATAGCAGCATAAGTATAAACAAATATATGAACAGATATTTTAGAATCCAGAAATCAATCCAAATACACATACAGGGATTTAATTTATGACAAGAATGGAATTTCACATATGTGGGGAAAGGATGTACCACCACCAAGTGAGAACTGGCTTGGAAATAAAGGTAGACCTCCCACCTCACTGTTTCAGTGAGCAGAAGGCTAACCTTAACTATAAAGATGTTATAGAAAAATAATTGTAAAAATTTTTAGCTGGGGGGCTTCCCTCTCGGCTCAGTGGTAAAGAATCCACCTGCCAATGCAAGAGAGCAGGGTCTGACACCTGATCCGGGAACCCACATGCCAAGGAGCAACTACACCCATCTGCCACGGCTCCTGAGCCTGTGATCCAGAGCCTGGGAGCCCCGACCACTGAAACCCGCATGCCCTACAGTCTATGCTCTGAGACAGGAGAAGTCACAGCAACGAGAAGTCCAAGCCCCACAACTAAAAGTAGCCCCGCTCACCAGCTAGAGAAAGCCCACACGGCAACGAAGACCCAGTGCAGCCAAAAAAAATACTAAATTTTAAGCTGGGGTTTAATCAAGACAGAAAAACCAAGAAGCTGACAAAAAGAAAGACTGACGAGTTTACAATGAAAACTTCCATGTGACCTGAGACAACAAAAAGTCAAAAGGCAAGTAACAAGGCAGGAGAAAAATATCTGCAGTCTATTTTGTCTAAAATTCAGGAAAAAGAACTACAGAATAAGAAAAGAAAATCCAGTAAGAAAAAAGGGCAAAGGATGTAAACAGGTAATCCACAGAAGGGAAAATAATGACCAAAAGATGTTCAACCATGCTACTAGTCAAGAAAATGAAAACGTAAAATAATTTTACCAGTAAGATTGCTAAATATTTACAAATAAATGTTGACAGGATGTAGAGAAAGAAGTCACTTCTGGAACTTTAGGAGCATAAACCAGAAAAACATTGGTAATTTTCTGTCACCTGAATGGAAAAGATGGGTTTAAAAAAAAATCACATAACACAGAAGAAATTCTGGTACAATCCGTGGAAAACATGAAGGAGTCTGGTTTTAACTTTGAAACAAAATCTAAATTTATCGAGTACTTACTATGGGCCAGCTATTATCCTGAGAACTTTTACATAAAGCAGCTCATTTCATCCTCACCCCAGCCCTACATGATAAATTACTATGACCTCCCCATCTTAGAGATAAGAAAGCCGTCCGTTAATTTACGGCAGAATTTCTAGAATTATCGCACTGCTGACACTTTGTGTCAGGGAGCTTTGCCTTGGGAGCTGTGCTGCGCATTGTCGTATGTTCAGTCGGACCCTTGGTTCTACCTTGGCATCCACACTAAGGCCAACAGCTCCCTCCAGTGATGAAAAACAAAAATGTCTCTGTGCGCTGGCCTGAGTGCACGCTGAGTCACGTCCGACTCTTCGTGATCCCCTGGACTGCGGTCCGCCAGGCTCCTCCGTCCATGGGATTCTCCAGGCAAGAATACTGGAGTGGGCTGCCATTTCCTTCTCCAGGGGATCTTTCCAACCCAGGGATCAAACCCACGTCTCTTGTGTCTCCTGCATTGGCAGGCGGGTTCTTTACTGCTGTGCTACCTGGGAAGGCCAAAAATGTCTCCAGACAGTGTCAGAAGTAGCCCCCAGGGGGGACGAAGTCACCCCCAGTTGAGGATTAGACTAACAACTGGTAAGAGATAGGACTCCACCTCTGTTGGCATGTGTGGTTCTTCTAGCCCTCCTGCTATGCTGTTCCTTCATGTTCACTAGCAATGACTCCTGGGGTCTATGAAGACTCTCCTCTGTTATTAATCCAAAAGATAGGCAGGGCTAGACCTGGACTCAGCTGGGGTCAGAGAGGTCACAATGAAGCGCCCACCCATCCACCACCGCTCTTCCCCCTCATCTTCTTCTCTATCATCTAGTTAAATCACAACGCATTTTTGCCCAGGGCTCAGTAATCCCTCTCCACATCCCCTCAATGCAGAGTTCCAAAGAATAGCAAGGAGAGATAAGGAAGCCTTCCTCAGAGATCTGTACAAAGAAATAGAGGAAAACAACAGAATGGGAAAAACTAGAGATCTCTTCAAGAAAATTAGAGACGCCAAGGGAACATTTCATGCAAAGATGGGCACAATAAAGGACAGAAATGGTATGGACCTAACAGAAGCCGAAGATATTGAGAGGAGGTGGCAAGAATACACAGAAGGACTATACAAAAAAGATCTTAATGACCCAGATAAGCACGATGGTGTGATCACTCAACTAGAGCCAAACCTCCTGGAACGTGAAGTCAAGTGGGCCTTAGAAAGCATCACTACGAACAAAGCTAGTGGAGGTGATGGAATTCCAGTTGAGCTATTCCAAAACCTAAATATGATGCTGTGAAAGTGCTGCACTCAATATGCCAGAAAATTTGGAAAATACAGGACTGGAAAAGGTCAGTTTTCATTCTAACCCAAAGAAAGGCAATGCCAAAGAATGTTCAAAATACTGCACAATTGCACTCATCTCACATGCTAGCAAAGTAATGCTCAAAATTCTCTAAGCCAGGCTTCAACAGTACATGAACTGAGAACTTCCAGATGTTCAAGCTCGATTTAGAAAAGGCAAAGGAACCAGAGATCAAATTGCCAACATCCAGATCATCAAAAAAGCAAGAGAGTTCCAGAAAAACATCTACTTCTGCTTTATTGACTATGCCAAAGCCTTTGACTGTGTGGATCACAACAAACTGTGGAAAATTCTTAAAGAGATGGGAATACCAGACCACTTTACATGCCTCCTGAGAAACCTGTATGCAGGTCAGGAAACAACAGTCCGTCTAGTGAAAGCTGTGGTTTTTCCAGTAGTCATGTATGGATGTGAGAGTTGGATCATAAAGAAAGCTGAGCGTGGAAGAATTGATGCTTTTGAACTGTGGTGTTCGAGAAGACTCTTGTGAGTCCCTTGGACTGCAAGGAGATCAAACCTTGTCAATCCTAAAGGAAATCAATCTTGAATATTCATTGTAAGGACTGATGCTGAAGCTGAAACTCCAATACTTTGGCCACCTTTTGCGAAGAGCCAACTCTTTGGAAAAGGCCCTGATGCTGGCAAAGATTGACGCCAAGAGGACAAGAGAACAACAGAGAATGAGATGGTTCAATGGCATCACCGACTCAATGGACATGAGTTTGAGCAGGCTCCGGGAGCTGGTGATGGACAAGGAAGCCTGGTGTGCTGCAGTCCATTGGGTCACAAAGAGTCGGACACGACTGAGCAACTGAACTGAACTGAACATGACAAAAGCTCCTGTATCCATCAGGGAAGCTCGGTTAGAATTTCATCAGGACATTCAGGTCCATCGCTCAGCAGGCCCTGGTTCTAACCAGGTAATAAAACTCAATTTTTTTAAAGAAGAAAGGAAAATTATAATATCCAAGCTACAATTTTTCCTTTTTTTTTTTGCCATGTCACAGGACATGTGGGATCTTAGTTCTCTGACCAGGGATCGAACCCGAGCCCCCTGTAGTGGAAGCACAGAGTCTTAACCACTGGACCACCAGGAAAGGCCCAAGCTACAAATTTTCACTTTTGTTTTTAACTTGGTACCATTTTGTCAGGATCGATGCACAACGTCTGTTCGAACTTGCACTCGTTAAGCCAATCCTTCATCAGTTGGACATCCTGGTGAGCTCCTGGCCTGTTCTTCTTCACACACATGAGGAAGGCCTCCCGCCTGCCACGTAGGTCATAATGGTCCTGTTTGCAAGGAAAGTCAAGAAACAATGTTAAAACCAAACTGAATCCAAATGTGCCTTATATGTGAAATGAGTTTAACACTGGTTTCCTCTTGTCATGACTTCCTTTATAATTCTTTCAAATACCTTTGTCAAACTCGGACCAACAGGCCAATCTCATCTCTAAATTCCTATTCATAGCCATAACTACCCGTTTAGGGAAAGTGGCAAATGGTAAATGACATAACTACACGGTGTAAGGAAAATGCAGTTATGGAAATCCAGAAGGTGGGACATTCTACAGGACAAATAACCAGGCTTCAGCAACAAACAACAGAAGAGGTTAGAGGGAAAGGTGTCATAAACTAAGAGTGTTAAAAGACCTTCAAATGTATTTGCGTTTGAATCAGAGCTGAACTCAAACAATCCAACTGTACAAGACATTGGAACCAGCCAAGGACATCTGTAGGCTAACCGCATCTCTACCGAGACTAAGGAATTTGTTTCTAGGCTTGCTAAATACATACTCAAGTATTGTATGTATGAAAGTGATAAGATATCTGGGTGTGGGAGAGGGTTGCTTTAAAATAACAGGGTCGAGGGAACAGATGAAACAAGACTGGCTACATTGCTAATTGTTGAAGTAGGGCTCTAGGAAGGCGGCACTGGAGTTTGGGGATTCATTTTTCTCTTCTACTTTAGCTTATGTTTTAAATGTTCATAATAAAACAAACAGAAAAGAGTCAGAAGCCAGCAATTTATGTAGTTGTGCAAGGCCATACAACCTGCGGTGCCCTGATTTGTAAAATGGAGATACTAACCATACTTACCTAATTTGGTTAATGCATGCAAAGTGGTTTTAACTGGCTAATATTTTGCTTTTTCTATTTATAACAGAAAGCAGAAAGATCTGACCACTTGAGACAACCACACAGATGTTCCTTTTCAGCCCAGCAGAAGCAGCACAAAAACCATTCAAATGGTGTCTAAATACTATCTGAACTGACTGAAGTGTGAGCGTGCACTAAGCTGCTCAGCAGTGTCCAACTCTCTGCAACCCCATGAACTGTAGCCTGTCAGACTCCGCTGTCCATGGGGATTCTCCAGGCAAGAATACTGGAGTGGGTTGCCATTTTGTACTCCAGGGGATCTTCCCCACTCAAGGATCTAACCCACGTCTCTTGCATCTTCTGCATTGCAGACGGATTCTTTACCACTGAGCCAGCAGGGAAGCCGACTAACGTGTAGCGTTAGAATGAAAGTCCAGATACTTACCAATTCACCATCCACACAGTCATAGCTTCTCTTTGGAATCTTTCGTGGAATCACTGAATGAATTTTCGTGAAAAGACAAAACAGAAAAGAGCATTTTTTTCCCCCACTTTTCTCTTTTTAATTATGATCTGTAGTCGTTCCTGTTAACAGAAAGCAACTCCCAAGAAAAACAGTTGCCTCTTTCGTTTTGGGGCCCAGCAGGCTTCAATCTCATTTCAGAACAGGTTTCCGGGATCATGAAAACCCTCTCCCAAACTCATGAGGATGGAAACCTAACAGAACTCCTTTAGGCCTCAGTCAGGTTCAGGGGCCAGGGAGAGGCAGGCCAGAGATGAAAAGGATAAAGACCAATGAACATTACTGAACATGAACCTCCAGAAAAGGAGACCAAGACTTTGATAAGGAGACGAAGGAAGTTAAAGACCCTATTTGGTGTTTTAATTAAACAAACTTAGCATTCAAGTATTTGGGGGGCATCTGTAGTGTGTAGTCATGATACTGTGTAGTTTGGTTGGTTCTGAAAAACCAAAAAATAACCCACTTTACCAACTGCAAGAGATTCACAGTCTAAAGCATGATAACAACTCAGGGACGGACAGTGTAAGTGTTGTGCAGATGCAGTCAAGGGAGAACTGAAGGCTTCCCGGGGCCAGTATTCTACCTAGAGGCCATGTTTTGTGGTGGTTTATGGTGGTCACCCATTACAAATTCAAATGCCAGCAAAGCAACGTACTTCGAAACTCAATCAGATCATAAGCATGGGAGAACAGACACCAGCTATAGTATATTTTGGTGTCTACCTCAACACGCCCAACATACCTGCTGCTTTCTCTTTCTCCTTTTTCTCACTCTCTCCTTCTGTCTCTCTACACACGTGTACACAAACTGCCTCATATATTATACACACATACCTTTATTAAATTTACCAGGAGAAACCCTAATCTCCCCCAGCTTGTTACGTTTCTTGCTCCTAAACCACATCTTCCCAGATTTATGGCAAATGTTCTAACGGTGTATTCCAACACTGAGTTTTTCATTGCACCATCTAAAAACCTTCTCCCTCATAACCACTCGGAGGTAACTGCTAAAAATGCACCTTAGTCTTGCTGAGTCAATCTGGATTTCTCAGCCCGTCCCAGAATGGTAAACCCTGATGGCTGCTTTGGACTGGTCACTTGGATTCCGTGCCTGGGAACGATCTCTCTTCTTCCCGCTGACTCCCGGGCTCCCACCCTCCGCCGCGGGCTCTCTCCCTCCCTCGAGGCCCTCGTCCTTCTTGCTCCGCCTCCCCCAAAGCCCCTCGCAGATAATCGGTCCCCCGCCGCTCACCTGGGCTCCGGGGCCAAACCCGGCCCTCACCTAGGGCCCTCCCCCCGCCACTCTCCCCCTCCCTAGGTCAGTACCCGCCCCACCCCCGCCCCGGCCCCAATCCGGGAATCCCCGGGCGGCGGGGGCCAAACCCCGCGGCCCCGAGCACCCCCACCTCCGGGAATCCCCGCGCACTCACCAGGGCAATCGGTGGGGGCGCTCTGCCAGCGCGGCAGCAGGTCTGCGCGGGGCAGCAGCTCCAGCACCTGGACAAGGACGCGCTTGGCGGCGGCCGGCGGGTAGAGCTTGGCAAGAAGGCCGGCCAGCCCCGACGAGCTGTGGCCCTCCAGTTCCAGCTTCACCTGGCTCGCGCGCGGCTCCACTTTCTTAAGGTGGTCGCGGAAGCTGCGCAGCTCCTGCGAGGATAGCAAGTCCAGGGTCTCCTGCAAGCGGCTCTGCAGCTCCTCTGTGGCCGACGAGATCTTCGCAGGCGCCGGCTGACCGTCTGACCTCGAGCGCCGGCCGCTTCCCAGGCTCCCCTCCATTGTCCCCCAGCGATGCTGAAGCGCCCGGGCAGAAGAGACCTATCTGAGCCCTGCGCGCCACACACGCCTCCCGCTTCTCCTCTTTGTTTTGAAAAGTGGAGGCGTTTCCGCTCGCCCAGCTAAGCCCAGAGAGCGGGACCAGGGCGGCCTGGAAGCTCCCGCCTTCCCCGCTTTGGCCCGGGCCCCGCCCCCGACCCGGAGCCCCGCCCCGCACCCTAGAGGCCACGCTCCGCCCACAAGAGCTAGTCTGCGGTTTAACCCTTGGAGCCTGGGTTGGGAAAGCTGAGTGGTGCCCGCCCTGCAAGGCTCCTACATAGTTCTCTGCCTTGGCAGCACGTTAGAATCGCCAGGCCCACTACTCATGCCCAGGCCACAACCTAGCCTGATTACACTAGACCCTCTGGGTGACCGACCCAGGTACTAGTGGTTTTTAAAAAGCTTCCCAGGTGATTCCAACCTGCAGCCCAATTTGAGAACCACCGATCTTAAAGCGTCTATCAGCTACCTAAGCCAGTCCCCAAGGAGCAGGGGAAAACTTGGAAACTGAAAAGACACCTAGAGATTATGGGATCGAGCCAGCTTTTTTAGAGGACTTGGTGGCAAAAACTAGTTTTTTAGAGGACCTGGTGACAAAAACTAATAATTTGAAGGCAATAGATGTCGGAAATGCACTGTGCAGCCTGAGGGGTGTGAAAGGAGCACTGCCTTGGGGAGCACTTCGCAGCTTTGCAACCCTCTTCTTCCTCCTATTCCTCTGTTCCCTGACTTGATAGGGCTCTCAGGAAGTGATGACTCATTTAAACCATGGTCTGCCTCAAAATTACTTACCCTTTCAAACAGTTGGTGAAAGAATCTCAGGACTTATCTGAATCGTGACTCAATTAAACCAACTGTAAACAATCATTTCGGAGGCCATCAGAGAAAGTGTGAATATGGGCTGAGTACCGGATGATAAGCAAAAAAAAACTGTTAACTGCTTTTTTGGTGGAGTAATAACATGGTACTTACAGAAGAAAAATGTCCTTGATTTTTAGAGATGCATGTTGAAATGTGGAAGGGTGAAATGGTCTAAGTCTGGGATCTGCTTTTAAAAGCTTCATTGCAGAATAAAGGAGGTAGTGGGGAAAGGGGAGAGCGGAGCAGTAGTGAGTAAATTCTGGTGATTGTTCCATTTGAGTGATGCTGAGTGACGGGCAGTGTACCATTTACTGTTTTGATTGAGCTATTTCATAATATACTCTTGGAAACAGTATAATGCATCTTGAAAGCTTGGCTTCAGTCCTTTTTGCCTCCTGCCTTACTAGGCCTTATCTCTAGCTGCCAGATGACTGTTTACCCCCACAAAGCCCCCCGCCCCAAAATAATTTGCTTTAACTCTGGGGCAGTTAAGAACAAATCAATTTTTTTTTCATTAAAAAAAAAGGAGGTGGGGGGAACTGGGCAGTGTTTCCAAGTCAGCTGAAGCTCACTGCCCACTTCCTGCCTGAACGTCAATACTTGTGGGAGACAGTGGAAGAGGAAAAAAATTCTTGGAGCCTGGGATATGCAGACCCCAGAGGCCTTCACTCCTGGAGTCAGAGTTCGTAAAGGCAAATTTCAGTTTTACCCCACATTTAGAGAAAATGAGATGATTTCTCCAAATTTTAAGATGATATGCCCCCAAAAGAAAAAATGAGGAGTGGGGAGGGGGCTCTGGTAACTGAAATTCATCAGCTGTGTATAAGATGAGCAAATTTGTACTGGATGAAGCCTGCACCTCTGGGCCTCATCTCTGCTCCTCCCCTCCCAGGTCCCTGGCAGGGCCCTCACTGGCTCTAGGCTCCCAGAGCCCAAGATGAGGGTCGGTCAAGGGAGACTGAAGAGGCCAAGAAACCCGAACATCTTGCCTCAGAGGCTAGGTAAGTCCTTAGGCAGCAGGCGCCCCATCCGTCATCTGTGTTAAGCTGCCTGCCCTGCATTCCTGCCCCAAGTACACCACTGCCACCCCGAAATGCCCCCCACTTCCCCCAGCACACAGCCTCATACACACAGGGCACCAGTCACTGGTGGCTTAGGTACCACTAGACTAGGATCCTACTTTTCCTCTCCCACACTCCTCCACATAGTATAACTGTACATAGGGCCTTCTAACCTTAGAATGTAAAGTATAAACTTAAACTCAGAAATCTGGACAGAGAGATACATGGGGGAGAAAGCATTGTGAAGACAGAGATTGGAGTGATGAAAGCCAAGAACTGCCAGCAACCACCGGAAACCGTAAGAGCAATACCACCAGTAGCACCACTCCGAGGCATGTACACGAGGGAAATGAAAATATATATCCACACAAATGACTCATGCAGGAATGTTCATAGTAGCGTTATTTTTAAGTGCCAAGAAGTGTTCACGATGCACATATTCATCAACTGATGAATGGATAAATAGAATAGGCACACAATAGATTATTTGGCCATAAAAAGGAATCAAGTATTGAAGACGCCACATCATAGATGAACTTCCAAAATGTTATTCTAAGTGAAAGAAGTCAGACACAAGAGACGACATATGAAAGACTACATGGGAGACTACACTGTATTAGTCCTCTTATAGGAAGTGCAGAGAAAAGGCAAATTTATAGACAGAAAGCAGATCAGTGGCTGCCTGGGCTTGGAAGGAGGGTTCATTGTAAATAAGAGCTCTTACTGGAGGTGTGAATGTGTTCTAAAACTGATTTATGCTGATGGGCTGCAGCAGACAATAAAGTTACTTAAAAAATCATAGAATTGTGTATTTGGAATGGACGGATCATATAACATATAAAATAAAGCTATTTTAAACAATTTTAAGCTTGAGGACCTATATAGATCAAGTGTTAGCCACCTTATTTTGTTACTGTAGGATGGACTCATGGCACTTGAGGTTTTCCAGTGATAAAATGCTTCACTTTATTTATCCCAACTTTAGCTGCAGAAAAATGCCAGATCAACTTGAAGTTGAAACCGTGCAGGGGCCGAAACCAAAAAATATTATTTGGACACTTAGAGGCTACGAAACTAATTCCCTTCCCTGCTTCCCTGGAGCCTCTTAGAAATTAACAAGGAATCAGTTAAGTCATGACATCTTTTCTTCTTCATCCTAACATCACCTCAGAGGGAGACTTCAGCCTGGTGAGTGTGACTCCTTGCTTGGCAGATCCAGTCTCGCTGCTGGAACTCCTCAGACACAACGGAGAGCTCACAGCATCTCTGGGGTTGCAATTTCTTTCCCAAGAGCAGATCCAAGCAGGCGGCATGGTGTAGTGGGTGGCTGAGCGGGACCGCCAAAAGCACTCTCTCTGGAAATGCCTTTTCACATGGCCTTGTAGGGTATGCAGACCCTTTTGCTGACTCCCCACCGTGCTCTATCAGCGACTCCTCTTCTGGGAGGTTCAGAAGGCTTAAGTCGGACCCACCTATGTGAGTTGGGCCCACCTATTCTCTTCTTGAACTGAGTAACTAAAGGCGATGTATCTGCCAGGCTCTCCTGCTAGGACTTCATCTGACTCTAGCATGGTGAGATGAAGCGGCCCTTGGCAGAAACCAAGCAGGACAACAGATCCCATCTTTGCCCGGTCCCTGCTGGGTCAGGACTTCAGGCCCATCTTGGCCATCATCTCTTCGTAGACTGTCCACGCCATGGCTGCCATCAGGGTTCTGCGGAGGGCCCGGGGGACACTGCCTTGGAAGAAGCCACGCAGCCCATAGTCCTAGAAGTGAAAATGGAAGCCCAAACACTGGAATTAAAGCAGCAATACAATGACACACCTGCTATGAGAGTGAGGGTGTCCCTCTGCGTTACTCCATTTTTAAGTCTTACTTTATAGACTTTTACAAATATCGTTAAAACTATGAATACTGGGTCCAAAGGGACGAACTAAAAAAAAAAAAAAATTTGTTTGGCTTTGTTGCTAAGCTTTATCTGTTTTAGGCATGCTCTTTCCAGGGGACTTTATTTCTCAGATGAAAATCTTCTAGAGGCTTACTCTATGTAGTGTGCAACTTGTACAGTACACAGAAGCCAGAAGCCCCAAGCAGCAGCTGAAATCCAGACCGAAGGCTCTCTGCCAAGCCCTGGGCCCCAAGTCCAGGCTGAAGGAAAAGGCACTTCTTGGCACTCAGTCTGCCTAGAGGGAGAACCCTTTTTATTTTTTTTTAAACTCACTAGATGTTCTCGGTGGCCCTAAATAAGAATTAAAGACAAAACACCTCAGCATCTGGATTGTTCTTTCCTACTGTTATCATCCCTTCCATTTTCACATGGAAGATATCCAGAGGCTCTATTTTCAAACTTCATGGTTTCAGGTATCATGAATAAGAAAGCAAGCAACCTAAGCAGTGTGAGATATATGATCAGATTCTCAAACATCTGCTTCCATCTAGGGTAAGACAGATAAGTGCTGGCAGATGCTAACATCTTTCCTCTGCTACAAGGAAAAACTGAGAAGTACAGAAACATCTAAAGATCTAAGTGACAGATTTACTTTGAAAGAGAATATCTGATAATAGAACAAGTTCCCAAAGGGCCAACTCAGTGGCTTTGAAATAGCATTTTAGCGTATTTGACACCTACTTTACTTTTTATTTTCAATACATCTGTACATTTGTATTAGCATAAACTCCTAGAAACAAAACAAGGTGCCTGTGGTCTTTTTCTGACTACATTTCCTCCTAGGTCCTTGATTCAGAGAAGGAAATGGCAACCCCCTCCAGTATCCTTTCCTGGAGAATCCTGTGGACAGTGGAGCCTGGTGGGCTTCTGTCCATGGGGTCGCACAGAGTCAGACACAACTGAAGCGACTTAGCATGCATGCATACATTGGAGAAGAAAACAGTAACCCACTCCAGTATTCTTGTCTGGAGAATCCCAGGGATGGAGGAGCCTGGTGGGCTGCCATCTATGGAGTCGCAGAGAGTCGGACGTGACTGAAGCGACTTAGCAGCAGCAGCAGGTCCTTGGTTAGGTTCTTGAGTCCTCCCAGAACTCCTGACTCAGGAGGTCTGGGGTAGAGCCCAACAATATGCACGTTTAACCAATATCACAGGTTGCCCCAATGTTGGGCCCCCTCCCTAAACAAAACCCAAAAAACAAAAAGACCCCCACAACCATAGTTTTTAGCAGTTGATTCTCAACCTTGGCAACACATTGGAATCACTAGGGAACTTAAAATACTGATGCCAGGGTTTCATGTCTTCCAGAGACTCTAATATGATGAGCTCAGGCTATGCTCTGGGAATGGTGATTTTTAAAAGCTCCCCAGGTGATTCTACCATGTAAAGGACAGAGCTACTGCCTTAGAGAGAAAGAGAGCTTTAACCACAATACAAACCAATATGTATTCTAAAGCCTTACTATTTTTTTTTTTTGGTTGTGCCAGAGGCATGGTAGATCTTAGTTCACTGACCAGGGATCGAACCCATGTCCCGTGCAGTAAAAGCACGGAGTCCTAAAAAAAAAAAAAAAAAAAGCACGGAGTCCTAACCACAGGACTACTGGGGAATTCCCTAAAGCCTTACTTTGAAAATGAGCATAACGGCCTGGCCAATCCACCGAAATTTCATTGGAGAGAGCTGCATGTGAGTTTTGATCACATCTGCAGGTTGAGTTACCAGCGAGGCCAGAATCCCAGCAAATATTCCACAGCTGAAATTCACAACGGGAACAAGGACTGCATCCAACTGGTCTGAAAGAGGACAAAGGCAACCTTCGGTTATAAATAAATCTCATATCTATCAGATAAATATCAGTGCCAAGTTGCCACTAATTCCTTCTGAAAGCCAGAATGGTCTGGATATTCAAACAAAGCTAGGAATTCAAAATCTAAACTAATCAATGTAAACAGAAAAATGGAACTAAAAGTTCACCTTTTTACAACCATCAGCATAATAATTGATTCAGGCAAGAGGAACTGACTGATGCTAAAATATAACGATGAAATAACAGAACGTTTTACACAGATTCAAAGTATCGCCCTGCAGAGATACTTAGAAATTACAAAAGAACAAACAACTGAGTCTTCACTGGAGACATTCTTTTTATCCACCAATAAAGAGTTAATATCACCCACAGCGGGTCAAAAGGTGACATGAGCTTCCCGACATCACACAATGAAGACACAACCTGTTACATGCTTCTCTTGCTGAAAAGGTAGAGTAAGAATGAATCAAGTTGCAAGGAATCATCAGATAAACCCAGGCTGAGGTTATATAATTGGCTTATACACTTGAAAATAAAAAATAAAATGGCCACAAAATATATTATTGGGGAAATTGGAGAAATAAAGACTATAGATTGGACTATAGATACAAGAACTGCATCTGTGTAAAATTTCCTAAATAAAAGATGGTCATTAAGAATGCTTTTATTCTCAGGAAATACACAGTGATGTATTTAAGGGTAAAGAGTTGCATCATGTCTGCAACTTACTCTTAAATGGTTTGGAGAAAATAATTATACATATAGAAAGAGAATAATTCAGGGCTATGGAGTTATATGTATTATTCTTGTGACTTTTTTGTTAAATGTAGAATGATTTCTAAATACGAAATTAAAAAAAAATTTTAGGATGAATGAAGAAGTTAAAACATATACCCAAGCTCCCTTATTGCCTTAACTTTCTACTGCAAGGTAAGGCTGTGACCTGCAATGTCACAACTCCTGGTACTTGAGGCGAAGCAGCAAATCTCCTAAAGCACCCCAACTGACATGGTCATGAGGGCAGCATTCTGGCTTTCCCAACTAAATGGCCTTGGTTGTAATTCCGTGCTCAGATTATCCACAGCCACCTGACCGAACGCTGCTTCACTCTGCGGGATGTGTTTCTACCAGTGTGTGAATCTGCCTGGGTGGACATTTACTGGTTGTTGATTTTGCCCAAGTCTCGCAACACGAGGTTACTGGTAGGGTGGACCTGCTAGAATGTGGGAGGTTTGGCAGCCTTTTCTCCATCCAAACAGAGGGCTCTCGTTAACTGAGAGCATAGCAGGTAAGTGAAAACAAAATTTTTCTTCCAGCTCTGAACCCACTAGGTTTCCCAAATTTGTCTGTTAAGAATCAAATAAGCGCTTCTTAAAAAATACAGTTTCCCAGTTCTTACCCCAGAGCTTCTGATTTAAAACTCCTTAGGTAGGACCCAGAAATCTGAAGATCAGGCAAATGTGGGAAGTATTGTTGCAAGGCCTACGCAGAACGAGGTTTATTCCACCCCCACCCCTGACTCAGGAATTACATACTATCACAACAACAAATAGTCTCCTATCTCTGAGAAAGCGGTGAGGATGTGACCCCTTGAGGGATCTCTCTTCTCACCACACCTTCCCTTACCCGTACCGTGAAGCACAACGTTCTTGGTCTGGCTGTAAAACATCAGGTAGATTCCGGAAAAGGGGGCGTCACGAAGGAGTGTTGCTGTCAGGCCACTGAAGAGGCCCCGGAACCCCTCGCTGTGATAGATGTTCCTCAAGGCGGCGTAGATGCTCTCGTAGCCGTACCGCCCACTCTGCGAAGGAAGCGCAGAGCCCATGGCGGCCTCGGTGGCCCTGCGGCTGCGCACTGCGCCGCGGCCGTCCTCAGGCTGCACGGCTGGGGCCCTGGGGCTCTGGTTCCCACGCGCTTGGCCTGACCACACAGACGGGTTCTCCGACCTCACTGACCTCTGTGCCGGTTATACATCAGGCGGTGGCAGCAGTGGCCACTTGACCCAAGAGTCCAGTGCCTCTCTCTGCCCTCTCCAGCCCCCGAGGCTGTCCAACTCACCTCGTACCGAGTCTTGATCACAGTGATGGGTGACATGCAGACCCCTGCAACGGAGCGGGAGCCCACCCCCAGGATGACCGACTCCAGGGCCGTGGGGGGGTGGCCCCGCAGGAAGTACTGCTTCAGAGAGTACAGGGTGCCAAAGTAGATGCCAACGCCAGGGACACACCTCACGATGGACTGCAGGAAGAGCCGGAGGGAGGGAGGGGTCAGAGCACCACAGGTGGATCCCCCAAAGAAGACCCAGGATCTGCATGCGAGGAGTTGATTTAAGGTGTGGAGGGACCGCCAATGGGAGAGTGGGGACGTGAGATGGGAGAGAAGGTGGCCAATAACGGGCATGCCGTCCCATCAGCTTTCACCATGGGCAATGGAATCCCTCTGGGCAACTCTGGGAATCAGCGTGGACGTGCCTCGGGTACCCCGCCACCTGAGGAGGGAAGGGGGCTTCAAAACATCAGGTCTCATCTTTCACCGCTTACGAGCTGCTTTGAGGTTGGGGTGAGCATGAATCCCCTGGCTTGTCCAGCAAAATGACTTCTGAAGGCCAGAAAACGTCTTCCAGGGAGGGAAAGCCAGGTGTGGGGGCATGGGGTAAGGGGTGGGGGGTGGTGAGGGCCTGCCGAGGGCGGGGCGCCCGCTGCCTCTGCTGTAGGACTTGATGCTGCTAAGCAGCCGTGCCCGGGGCACACGGGGGCCCTCAAGCGGAAGCCAGGGAGAGTGACGGGCAGGGAGACCACAGAGGCCCGCTCAGTCTCCAACCCTCGTGCACTCTTAAAAGCGAGGGTGCGTGAGGTGGATGAGAAACGGCTGGTGAGGAAAAGAAGGGGAGCTTACGGGAGACATCCCTTTCCAGAGGCCCAACAGACTCTCCGTGCGAACCACATTCCGGAGCAGGGCCAACATGCCAACACGTCTGGACCTGAAGGCAGACGAGACAGAGACAAGGAAGGGAACATCACTGACTCCCTGCTCAGAGACTTCTCTGTGTGGCCTCTTTTCTACAACACCTCAGGATCTCTGCTAGGCATCCGGAAGTGACTCTGAGCCCCTATGCATTCACAGCGTGGCAGGTCCGTGATTCTTTGTTCATTCAGGCTGCAAGCAGTGGGATAACTACTCATTTTCCATACATTTCACACACTTCCCACAGTGCTGAGCCCAATAAGGGGGCTCACAAGGGACACTCAATACTTCCCTTGTTTCCAGAAAACCAGCCCCTGCTTGCGCCAGGCAGCACAGTCATGACATTACAGACGGGCACAGTAAAATGCAAATGTCACCAAGGCAGATGCCAGGAAGCAGCTGAGCGAAGGACCCAATTTAATTAAAAGAAATGTCAAACACAAGAGTATACACAAAACGCAGGAAAGCTGGGCCTGGCCTGCGTTTCTCTTTGACCATCCCACAGAATGGAAGCTGCCTGAACACAGTAGAGATGCTCCCGTGTCTGAGAGAAGTCGCTGAAACCAGTTCCTGAGTGAAACAGGGGTGGGGATGTGGGCAGCAGGCCTTACCCGTGGGCTGAGGGCTGGAGGGTCTGCAGGCGGGTTTTGAGGAGATCCAGGGGTTGGAAGAGGAGGGTAGAGCAGGTCCCACTGATGGAGCCACACAAGAAAGCTTTGATCACTGGCTGCAACTGCAGGGCAAGAGAACATGGTGTCATGAGCTCCGTCCCACCATTCACCACACCTGGACCAGTCAGTTCTCCTAAGGATTTCTTAGCAACTCACCTGGCGATGCCCTGTATTAGTAATAGCTTCTGACTTCAGAGAAGGGCAAAATGTAGTCAGGGACGAACAGTGTTAGAATGTGGCTGAGAACATTGTACACTCCAAGAAGTAGCTCTCACGTCTTACTGATAACAAGTTTAGTAATCACTGATAATTTTAAAATTTATGGATAGGGCTTCCCTGGTGGCTCAGTGGTAAAGAATCTGCCTGCCAATGGAGGAGACATGCGTTCAATCCCTGATCTGGGAAGATCCCACATCCCTAGGAGCAACTAATCCCATGCACCGCAACTGTTGAGTCTGTGCTCTAGAGCCCGGGAACCAACGACTGAGCCCGTGTGCCGAAACTACTGAAGCCCAAGCCCTGGAATCTGGGCTCTGCAACGAGAGAACCCATGGCAACGAGAAGCCTTTGCATTGCAACTAGAGACAGCCTCCGCTTGCTGCAACTAGAGAAAAGGCCCAAGTGCAGCAGCAAAGACCAGCATAACCAAAAACTAATAAAGTATAAAAAAAATTGTAGATAACTTCTCTCCTACTGAGCAACACAGCTATTTCCATCTGTGAATTATGCCAATGTCCACACCTCCCTAACTTGTCCTGAACATAAGTTATTGGCCAACTTCTCGTGACGAAAGCAAAATCAATTGAGCAGCGTGTTTTAACCCTGGACTACTGGTTTCAGGTTCCCTGGGTTGTAGGACCGGTAGATTATTTACAGAAGTAAGACAAAGGAAGTGAAACTGTAAGTGAGCTCATGCACTGTGAACTGTATGTGCCACTTCCTGTAAAAGTGATGCATTTCCTTAATTTAAAACTTTCCCTCTGAGTACACCCATTCACCTCACTGGGACTGAAGCAGACCGCAGGGGCACCACAGGCCGGCAGCCACTCCTGGGTTTGCCGATGGTCCAACATACTGGGAGTCACAGCTCAGTTCAGTTGCTCAGTCCTGTCCAACTCTTTGCGAACCCACGGACTGCAGCGTGCCAGGCTTCCCTGTCCATCACCAATTCTCAGAGCATGCTCAAATCCATGCCATTGAGTCGGTGATGCCATCCTACCATCTCATCCTCCGTTGTCCCCTTCTCCTCCTGCTCTCAATCTTTCCCAGCATCAGGGGCTTTTCCAATGAGTCAGCTCTTTGCATCAGGTGGTCAAAATACTGGGGCTTCACTTTCAACATCAGTCCCTCCAATGAATATTCAAGACTGATGTCCTTTAGGATGGACTGGTTGGATCTCCTTACAATCTAAGGGACTCTCAAGAGTCTTCTCCAACACCACAGCTCAAAAGCATCAATTCTTCCCTCAGCTTTCTTTATAGTCCAACTCTCCCATCCATACACGACTACTGGAAAAACTATAGCTTTGACTAGAGGGAACTTTGTTGGCAAAGTAATGTCTCTGCTTTTTAATATGCTGTCTAGGTTGGTCATAGCTTTTCTTCCAAGGAGCAAGCATCACTGTTTCCATTTTTCCCCATCTATTTGCCATGAAGTGATGGAACTGGATGCCATGATCTTCACTTTTTTGAATGCTGAGTTTTAAGCCAGCTTTTTCAGTCTCCTCTTTCACTTTCATCAAAAGGCTCCTTAGGTTTTCTTCACTTTCTACCATTAGGGTGGTGTCATCTGCATATCTGAGGTTATTGATATTTCTCCCAGCAATCTTTTTTTTTTTTAATATAAAATAACTTTTATTTACATAATTTACATCTACAGAATATAACTGCTTTCTTTAGAACAAGAAAATTTACAATGACAGATATTGCTTTTTGTCAAAGACTTCGTCAAGCAAGATAGTATACATGGTGACCTATATTTCAAAAAACATGGTGGTAAGCAGTGGATATTCATATTTTTATCTGTGCCTCAATCATTTACCAACAATTAGGCTTTTAAGTCATCATGTTGATCACTTGCTAAGATATAAGTGATCCAGAGGAAAAGTCAAGAAAAAAATAAAGACCTTTAATCATATCTCTTTGAAAATTTATAAAATACAAATTCTTCACATGATCTTTATATGAGTCAGATTAAACACAGGAGTGAACAAGTTTTTCCCCTTTATAAGGTAAAGACACTGATTTTCTTTCTCTAAGAGTAGTTTTAAGGATATAACTGTAGGAGAATTTAGCTGACTTGATTCTCTAATGTCTCCCAGCAATCTTGATTCCAGCTTGTGCTTCATCCAGCCCGGCATTTCACATGATGTACTCTGCATATAAGTTAAATAAGCAGGGTGACAATATATAGTCTTGACGTACTCCTTTCCCAATTTGGAACCAGTCTGTTGTTCCACGTCCACTTCCTACTGTTGCTTCCTAACCTGTATATATGTGCAGGAGGCAGGTAAGGTGGTCTAATGGTATTCCCATCTCTTTCTAAGAATTTTCCACAGTTTGTTGTGATCCACACAGTCAAAGGCTTTGGCATAGTTAATAAAGCAGAAGTAGATGTTTTTCTGGAACTCCCTTGCTTTTTCGATGAGCCAACGGATGTTGGCAATTTGATCTCTGGGTCCTCTGCCTGTTCTAAATCCAGCTTGAACATCTGGAATTTCACAGTTCTGGGAGAGTCACGCACACTGGCTAATCTACAGGCAGCATTCAGAAGGGCAGGACTGTCTGGCAGACTAACTGCGCTTTCCCCAAGCGCACTCCAGGGCCTCACAGCATGCCCTGGAATCCAGACATACTCAAATGATTGTGCGAACACACTTTTAAAAATCCAAGCAGGAGAGAAAAGTCTTCTTTTCAATAGGAGAACTGGGCAAACTCCATCCAAAGATGTTCTCTCTCATTAAATGGCATTTGCACTATTATTTTGTAATACTGTCATCCTAAAATGCTATTAAGATGAAGTTGCTTGTTACACACGGTACATAACTATACCTAGAACCAAAACGTTTGTAATCTGTGGTATTTGTTTCACAGAGAAAAGAGGTAATTCCACGTTCCACCAAACCAGCAATTATCAACTTATAACTGGAATTCCTTAAAAGGTCTAAGTAAGTTCAGATAATAAATACTGGAGCTTACAGCCACATTCAAATAGCTTTCTAAGCAAAGGTCAGACCGTAAGTACAGCCAAGTCAAACGGGCGCTTCATCAGGTGCGTGTCCGTACGCGGCGGCCTGCTCCTCCTGCTAACTGCGCTCCCACAAGTTTTGTTTCTCAGGCTCATCTGAGACTTTGTGTTCTCAGTGAGGGCCTCCTGCCTGCACACTCAGCCTCTTACTTCCGCTGACTCCTTTGCCTGGAACAAGCTTGAAAGCCCCCATCTTTCCAGGCTGAGGCCACATCATCTCTACTCCCTCTTCACCAGTCACCCCTCACATCCCCACAGTTTGCCATCCGGCTAAAGCCCCTCCACTGAAGCTGCCTCACTGAGGACGTGAGCAGCCCAGGACCCCTTTCCCATGCCCTTCTCTTACCTGGCCTCTCCGGTGCATTTGGAACACCTGCTGATGGCTGCCCCTCTGGCTTCTCGCTCCTCTTCTGGATGCCCTTCTGGGCCTCCTTTCCCCAGCTCACAGATGTTGCTGTTCCTCTTATCTCCCTGTAGCTGCTGCCTCTCAGGGCACCCTTATCCCCACACCACACCTCGCTCCAAACACGCATGCCGGTAACGCCCACATCTCCAGCCCAATTCAGCCCTCACTCCCGGTATCTCCCCTCAGATGGCCTGCAGACATCTCAAACTCAACATCCCCAAATGGAAACTCAGTCCACGGTTCTTCACATGCCTGCCTCTCCTTCAGTCCACACTGAGATGTTCCAGCAGGACCTTCAGGAGACGAGGAAGACTCCTTGGTCTACCTACCATTTCACGACCAACTCCTGCCGCTGACCCCTCTTTCCTCCCACAGCCTGCCCTATGCTGATCTGAGTAACCTCCCTGTGAGTCTCCAGCCTCAGCAGTGCCAAACCCACTGAGCAGCCTGGGGTGAGGCATCCATATACACCACCTCGAAATCTCACAGCGCTCTTATGAGCTAGGTGTTCAAACCCATGGTGGTTCCCCCAGGACTGATTGCAGAGGCTGGTCTGCATCAGGTGCTCAATAGTCAAGAATGAAGGAAATCACGTCATCTAAGAGGAAATCTACACGTGGCTCTCCCTTGACCACAATCCCACAGGATAAAGCTTAGTGGGCCCTGCAGGCCCCATCCCTGGGCAGCGGGATCGCCCCAGGCACCCTTCAGCCCTTTGCTCCAGTAAGGATGTAGGACTGACCTGCAGTTACCACTTCTAAGCAGTTCTCTTTGGAGCTGCTTCCCCAGTGTTCTCACTGGTATTGTATGGAACTACCCCTCCCCTCTGGGCTTCCCAGGTGGTTTAGTGGTAAATAATCTGTCTGCCAACGCAGGAGATACAGGAGACTCAGTTCGATCCCTGGGTCAGGAAGAACCCCTGGAGGAGCAAACAGCAACCCACTCCAGTATTCTTGCCTGGAGAATTCCATGGACTGAGGAGCCTGGCAGGCTACAGTCCATGGGGTAGCAAAGAGTTGGACAGAACTGAGCACACTCACATGTACCCCTCCCCTCTCCCACAACACACTGTCCTCCACTACAAGATCTTATCTCAGAGCACAGTGCTTAGACATTTTACTGACTCAATAAATATTTATCGAATACATCCATAGAGCCCCAAACCTTTTTAACTGTAACTTTCCAGGTCTATCAGCACAGTGAAAGTGAAAGTGAAGTCGCTCAGTCGTGTCCCACTCTCTGCGACCCCATGGACTGTCAGGCTCCTCCGTCCATGGGATTTTCCAGGCAATAGTACTGGAGTGGGTTGCCATTTCCTTCTCCAGGGTATCTTCCCGACCCAGGGATGGAACCCGGGTCTCCCTCATTGTAGACAGACGCTTTACCGTCTGAGCCACCTAAATATATACCAGCAGTATTGATTAACCTCGAGTTAAAAAACAAACAGGCAACAAAATTGTTTTTAAAAAACAGAATTTACACTTTTCTTTTTGAAAGATATTATCAATAGTGGATGGCACATTCTTTAAGGCACACTTGACTTTTTTCTAAGTAGCTCAAATTTATTCAAAGTAAATACTGATAACAACCAAACAAGAATACAAAGATACCTAAAGGCAATAAACAACACTTGAACAGTTGGCAAACAAGTTCCACAAGCAACTCCCACTTCCCTTGAAAAAACTAAATCCTAAAAAATTAAATCAGATCTCCAGGCCAGAGCCGGAGGACCCAGAAAGAAATCGGTAAGCACATGATTAAACATGTAAACTTAAAGCGGCCCCCGACCCTGCCTTTGTTTAAGATTATAAACAAAAACAAACAAACTAAAAAAGACCAATAAAAAAGTACCCACAACCCCGCCCAGCGCCTGCCGCAGGTGGACCGTAACCTTCGTCTCAGGAGAAAGCCACTGGCCCTCGCGCACTAAAGGAAGCCGCATCCGCGCCTCCACGCACCTCTAGTAGCGACTTTGCCAGACAGTCCTCCTCTGCCCGCCTTCCCAAGCCCCGCCTCCACCAATAGCAGGCCCGCGGACGACCACGGCAGCCAATCCAGATGCGGGGGCTTGGCCCCGTGGCGCCCGCAAACCACAGCAGTTTCCCAGCGAGTCCCTCTAACCCAGCCGGTCGGCTCTGAGTGATCCTAATCCACCTTGCTTGAGCAAGGATCGCCATTTCAGGCTTAGCTTCATTGCCGGGCTTTGCAACAGTCCAAATATCTACCCAGGTGCCCTCTTACCTTTCAATCTAGGAAAACAACCCAAAGCAATTTCCCATAGCGCTCACACCTCATTTCCTGCCGCGGGAGGACATTCCCCTGACGGCCCCCAAGGCCGCAGCAATCCCTCCTACCTCTATCCAGATACTAACACAGAAATGAGACCTTTGCTTGCCTGTCCAAGAGTTGCTCTAATACTCCTCTCCTTCCTCCCTACCCTCCTTTTAATCCCTTAGTCAAACTCCATCTCTGCGCCAAGTCCCCAACCCGTTTTGCGCGCATCCCCGGTGCAGAAAACGAACCCCCGAGGGCAGCTGACCCCCGGCAACCTTCCGAATTCCCCTCCCCGAGCCTGCGACGCCGGAATCCCTGCCTTCCCTTCCCTGCAGTTTACCATAAGCGTTTCCACCCTGTCTCCAACATCTTGGTGCTGCAGCAGCGCCGGGCGTGACTTTTGAATCATTGGAGGGGAGGCCTGTGAATGCACTGGGCCCCGGGTGCCGTTGGTAGGAGCGCAGGCCGGGCCCTGGCTATCCTGGAGGAAGACGACGCGACGGCGGTAGCCGGGCGACGCTTTCTACGTCAGGGCCTCCTCTGCAGTCTACGCCGGCCGGGACCTGCGCGTCCACCGCCAGTGGGTGGCTCCGAGCGCCGCTTTTCACTTGCGCCGCAGACTCTTCGGCTCCGCTCCTCGGTCCATCCTGCCCAGTCACGGGCTTCAGGACTTGAGGAGAGTAGGGTGCACTAGAGATGAAGAAAGCCGGAAGAACTAGCTAGAATGCCGGAATTTAGCTTCCGGGGTTGGATGCGCTTCGCGCGCGGAAGAGGATGTGCTTCTTAGTGCCACCTGGTGGGGACGTCCGGGACTGCAGGTTCGGCGGCTTCCCTCCGCCCGGAGCTTTAAGGGACGTCTGCAGCGATGGATTCTTTCGGGTGCCACGTCTGTACTAGCTACAGACTTAACTCTGCCCAGTGCGGTAGCCAGTAGCCAACTGGGGCCACTGAGCACTCGAGAGTGGCTCGTGTGACTGAAGGCCAGAATTTTAAACTTGATTTAGTTGTAATTCATTTGTATTAAAAACTGAAACCATGTGGAATATTTTTCCGTTAAACATGACTTTATTGTTTTGGCATTTCCACATTTCCCTTTAAAAATTGCTGAAAGCTTGATGGCAGAAATGTGCTGTAAGTCATCCACACACCGTATTTCTGACATGGCAGTAAGATAAAATAATTTCATAAACAATTTTTTCATTTTTACCTGTTGAAATGATTTTTTCGGATGTGTTAATTGGATGAAATAATTATTAAAATTAATTTTACCTCTTTTGCTTTTTTAATATGGCTACTAGAATACTTAAGATTACACTTGTTATCCTGTGATAAATCATAATGGAAAAGAATATATATATGTGTGTGTGTGTATAACTGAGTCACTTTGGTGTACAGCAGAAATTAACACAACATTGTAGATCAACTATACTTCAATTTAAAAAAATTCTTAAATTATACTTGGGGCTTGAACTACTTTTCTATTGGACAGCACTGGTCTAGATGGTTAAGATTATGGTTCTTACCTCTTATCTGGACCCTATCAATAACCTTCATTTTGGTCTCTCAACTTCCCATTATTCCTATCTGGCTGATGGGTGGGAAACTATTACTGCTAGAATCCTGACACTCTTTTTGGAAAAGGCAGGCACACGTCTTCAGGAGTCCTGATTATCTGCAGAATAAAGCCCAGACTTTTCATAATGGCAGCCTTCATTACTTCCCACCATCCATTCTTCACTCAGGAAATCTAGGTCAGAAAAGAAACTGATGATTCAGGGAGCAAGATGCTGTTTTTTTAAGGCTTAAATTCCTATACTTCTGAAGCACAAGGAACAGGCAAGAAAGTGTGGGCTTTTTATCATCAGAGGGGATTAAGCAAAGAGCAAATATAAAAAATACACAGGCAAGCCTGCCGGGTGACTGCTGTATACTCTGCCATCTCTTGTTCTAAGCTGCAAGGCTCGTTTTCCTTGAGCAATGCTGAACTAGGCTGAAACTTGTCTTTAAAGGAAGACCTACTTTTCTGTCCTCGTGGGGCAAGAATTCCTACTCATGAGAAATAATCTGTTGGTGTGTTTTAGAGGCTATTCTTGGCCACTCTGAGAAGGGGATAGAGGTGGGACCCAGAATGAAGGCCTGCTGCCCACTGCCCCACCCTCAGCAGGTATTGGCTTGGCTCTGGGCTCAGATAAAATGGACTGGTTTTTAAGGGTGGTTGGTGCCTGCCTGGGTTTTCCTCTTGTGTATCTGTTCCTGCTACACTCACAACTCTGGAGCCCAAAGTCCCCCCACCTCCTCAATCCTCCCCCCCCTCCCACGTCTGAGAGGGTGCAGAGATATATAAGATCATGTAAAAGGAGTATTACCCATCAGCAGATGAGTGAAGGTTTTAGGGCAGTACTTCATGGTAGAATTTAGAGGAGTGAATTAAAAAATGAAAGGAAAAAGCAAGCAGAAAAAAAGAAAAGGAAACATACCTGGTGAAAACATTGTGTGTGACTTCAGTTCAAAACAAGATCATTAATTAACATCGGGCAAGGCTCCCTTGACTTGGCTGTAGCTGGTGGAACATGATTTTGCTTCTGTGACCTTACTCCCTTCTGCAGTTACACGTTGGGTCGCTCAAACCCAATCTGGCCCTTTTTCTGTTTTCTGAGTTGGGTGTTAATGTCACACGATGCTTTGCTTTCCCATCCCACTGACCATAGACATCTCTATGCAGAAAGAAATATACATATGTCCATTTGGATACATGATCTCCCTTTACAAAGTTTATTCATAACAAGCTCTGACAGCCGGAGGAGTTTCCACCAACCAAAGAGGAAGGGCTGGAGTAAACACTGGCAGCTGGAAATGGGTGGGACAGACAGACTGCTCCAAAGGAAGTTCTGGTTTCCTGCCCTCCAGGCCAGGAGATGAGCCTTATGGTGCCTTGCACCTGTGTCACTTCATTTGGAAGAAGATAGCTGGAGTGGTGAAAAACACAGAGGTAAGTGGCTGTCAGGTTTTGCTTTCAGGAAAAACCAGTTCAAGGAGACCTTTCCTGTCTGCCTGGAGCCAGAGCTGCTTCTGGAAATATCTAAATTCCCTCTATTGTTGCCAAAGCAATGAGCCTGCTTTTGCCTTTTGGAGGCCAGGAGGGGGCCAGGAGGGGAGATACCATGCACATTCTGCGGCCACAGCCCCTCCCCTCCATCCTCATGAGCCCCTTTCTGATCGGTAGTCTCCCAGGGAGGTGAGTGGGCGTGTTATGATGGCCTCTATCCTATAACTTATAGAGGCTCCTCTCCATGTGAGCATCCCGTCCAACCCCAAACACACCCAGGGCAGCTGCTACCCCCAGCAGTGGGGAAAGCCACCTTCTGTGCCTGGTCACGTGGGTGGGCACCAACAGCAGGAAAAAAGAATTCTCATGGCCTTACCAGAAGCTTCGGCAAAGAGGACGGTCCTGTCGCTGCTTTGGGCTTCGCAAGAGAGAAACACCTTTCTTCCTTCCATGCCAGTGATGTTTGCCTCCAGCCTCACCACTGAGCCGAGGGTGATCGGGCTAGGAGAGGGGCAGTGGGGGCGAGTGGCTGGTAGCCTGGTCTCTGAGAAAGGTGGGGGATGACCCTGCAGGGGTTGGAGGCTACCAGAGTCGGGGTCCTGGGCTTCTACTCCAAGGGCCAAGATGTCAGGGCCTTTGTGTTTGTCACCTGCTAGCTGTGTCTTTGTTTCAGGTTCCTCATTTGTCAAGTTGGAGATAATGGTACCAACCTTCCAGGATTATAGTAAAGATCGGACAAAACAATGTGTGCGAGTTTAACAACAAATTAATCATGCGTCAGGAATTCTCATTTCAGTAGCAGCCCAATAATTATTTGTGGACTGAGTTAAATATATACAGGCACATGGGTTGGCTTTCTTTAAATCAGAGGTGGCCAAAAGTAGTTCACCATTGTCCTGTGGAGTGTGTTTTTATGTTGGAACACAAAACCCATGTTCAAGCTGATCACCTTGAACTTGGATGAAAAGGGAACATCTAACAAGTTTAGGTTGGTCCATGAGAAAAACAAAAGTAGAAGCTCCTCTTTGTACGCTGGATTACTACATGAGCTCTTATCTTCCATCATAACACCTGGAATAAGCTCATGTCAGCTTACTCCTAACTGGAACCCAGGGAAGGAGACAGACCTCTTGAAGGTGATGGTCATGGTCCCGGTGAAGACTGCATTGGCACTGCAGTACGCCGTCATGAACAGTGTGGTGTCTATCATGGTCCCCAGCGCGCCACCATGGATAATCCTTCAGGGCCAGACAGGGGGAGAAAGGGGAGGAAAGAGTCACCCAGGATTCCACTCCGCATGGCCAATTTCCGTGAGGCGACGTGCTGAAGGGTTCCCTGCAATCCAGGACCAGATCCTTCTATCAATCCGTTTAGAGCAGAGATGTGAGCGCAGAGCCGGTGCCGGGGAAGCAAACGCTATTGTCTGAAGTGAGTCACACCAGCTTAGAAGAGAACGAACTAAAAGCAGGAGAAGCCCCCCCCCCCACCCCACCACCAGCCCCAACCACAAATTCGGATGAAGCTTGTATTCCCTTCTGGGCTGGTGTCAGGGGAACTAGAGTGGTAGAGTGAAAACAGCATGGGCTTTACAGGCAGAGAGCCCTAACTCTAAATCTCACATTTCTAGCCATGTGACCTCAGTCACAGAACCACTGGGGCCATCTGCCTCTTTTATCTGTAGGAGAGGAATATCTCCTAGGAATTTTTGTGAGTATTACATTAATACAGCCAAAGCTTAATCTAAAGGGTCTGACATATACTAGCGCTAAACAAGAGTAGTTCCCCCCCCCCTTCTCATTTCTAACTTCCACTGCTTACTGCACTGCCATTTAGGAGGTTAAGGAGGTTCTTAAGAGGGAGAGGCCACACCTTGAGTGGACCCCTGAGGGACTGGCAGAGCCTCGCTGCCCAGGGAGCCAGTAGAATAAGGCTGCGGTAACCAAGAACCTGGGACTTTCCTGGTGGCTCTCTTGGTAAAGAATCCACCTGCCAATGCAGGAGACCTAGGTTCGATCCCTGGGTCAGGAAGATCCCCTGGAGAAGGAAATGGCAATCCACTCCAGTATTCTTGCCTGGAAAACCCCATGGACAGAGGAGCCTGGCAGACTACTGTCTGTGGGGTTGCAAGAGTCGGACACGACTTAGTGACTAAGCTACCACCCACCAACCAAGAACCTGCTGAAGGCAACCAGGGACCCACAACTGGGTTCTCACCCACCACCTGCTCTTGGATCAAGATAAAGGCCATTTGAGCTGCTGGCTGGGACAAGCCTGCGTGCCTCACCCAGGCAGCCCCTCCAGGAGGGGCCCAGGCTGGAACAAGCAGACGCACTTCTTCTCGGAGTCATTGTGGAAGACGACATACTCAAAGCCAAGTCTCTCCATCTCTGTGATCCGGAGAAAGAGGCGGGCGTCTTCTACCTTTTGAACTGGAAAGAAGAGTGGATTCAATAAGAAAGGCCTCAGGCAGGAGTCTGATCCTCAGGGCGGTGTGGTCTCCAGGGCTGAAAGCACCCAACCAGAGGATGTCTCGGGAAAGCCACCGCCCTCAGCTTCCCATGGGCACGCCACCCCGGGCATGGTCCCATAAACTTCTGACGGAGAAGAGCAGCTTCCAAGGGGAGGATGAGGTCAGCAGTGTGAGGGGCAGTGAGGAGCCAACTGCCTGTGAATTCAGGACACCACTGTTCCCATCAGCTGAATAACAAGTGCTAATCCAAATGCATCGATTGTGGCAGATCTAGGCGTAAGCAGGCCACAGTCCTTTTTGTAGAACACGTGTATGTGTCTCCTCTCACTGCCACAGGCCTGAACTTTCAGTGAGATTTGTTTATACTGTATGACTTCTGAGGGAAATGGGGATAATTTAGAGGCCCTAATTAGAGGTTAAGCCTCCAATATCCAAAACTTAAGGACTTCCCTGAAGCTCAAAGGGTAAAGAATCTGCCTGCGATGCAGGAGACCAGGGTTCGATCCGTGGGTCAGGAAGATCCTCTGGAGAAGGGAATGGCAATCCGCTCCAGTATTCTTGCCTGGAGAATTCCTTGGACAGAGAAGCCTGGCAGGCTATACAGATCATGGGGTTGCAAAGAGTCGGACACGACTGAGCGACCAACACAGCACATCCGATACTTTATCAAACACCTTCATTTTCCCAAGAATCTCAAACCAGAATTTCTTTTCTTTCTTTCTTTTTTTTTTTTTTTTTTTTGGCAGCATGGCTTATGAACTCTTAGTTCCCCGACCAGGGATTGAACCCATGCCTTCGGCAGTGAAAAGGCAGAGTCCCAGTCACTGGGCCACCAGGGAATTCCCCTCCAAGCAGAATTCTGAATGACAGCTTAGGTATACAAAATTATATACTATAAACATAGCATACAATTATAAACTATAAATAAAAGTCTTCCGGCTGGCTCCTCCTGTCTTTCGAACGCATCTCTTCATCTTCTGTTTTCCATCCGATGTCCTTCACTGACTGGTTCAAGAGCTCAGCCCAGCTGACCACTAGAGGGAGCGCAAGTTCTTTCCCCAGCAGATTCTGGCTCCTGGCCCTGGATGTCAGTAAGATCCTGCCCTCTGTAGCATCACTGAGCTGCCAAAACTGGGTGTACCAGGGTGAAGGCCCTGGCCCTTAATCCCAAGCACTGCCTCTTCCCAATTCTTCACTGACACTGCAGTGAGATGGTGGGGCTGGCAGGTGGAAGGAGACGCCAGGGGTGACCGCAGACAGGGGTGGAGCGGGCACTGACCCGGGAGCCCGGAATCCCTGACTCCAGTCCAGTCTCTGCCAAAAACTCACCTTGTTGCCTCTCTAGACCTCAGTTTTCTCACTTGTAAAATGAGCAGGTTGAACTAGATGGCCTCCACGTCCCTTTTCTAGCCTGACAGTGTATGAATCTAGGATCACCATGTCCAGACTGCCTCATACCTGACTCTCAGGCTAATGCCGGCCACACAGGAGGTGTGGGAACTGGGCTGGAACATGGAGCTCCCCAAGGAAAATGCACACACAGAAGCAAAGTTTTGCCCACAGTCCTGCACTCTCCAGAGGCCCCCTCCAGCCCAGGTGAAGCGCTCCTAATACAGGGGTGTGAACGTACCAGGGACAACTTTAGCAATCCTAGCTAGGTCTCCCTCTTTAAGGAACTGCCAAGAGTGACGGTAACCGGGAAGTCGCGTCCACGTCCCATCCACAGTCTTCTCCATGAGTTCATCGTACAGCCTCACCATGATGGGGCTCCAGCCGGAGTTCGGGAGGGAATAATCCTTTGAATCAGAATGGAGGTGACTTCTTGAGACCTGGAAAGTTCAAAAGGTAGCTGACTGTGTCCATTCCTACAGGGCCGGCACAGCTGAAAGAAAACTTGGGGTGGGGGAGGATTCAGGCCCTGGACCCACGCAGCCAGAAGTGACCTTGGGGAGTCGGGGCAGGGGGGAATCAAACCCAAGACCCAGGAGGCCAGAGGGGACCCTGAGGGGTGGGGGTTCAGACCTGTGACCACAGCAGACTTGCTGGGGCCCAAGTGGGCAGGGAAGATGCTGGTCACATTTTCTGATGATCCTCCAGTGCCCCGAAGGTCCCATTCTGTTCTGCTGATCCCCTCGCTATGAGTAGGCCCCATCCAAGCATGGGAACATCTTCCCTACCCCAGCCCCCATGAGGGCCATCCCACCTCCACTTTTCTTCCTTTCCTCCTGTCCTTCCGCATCCTACCTCGTCATGTGGGGATTCCGCTCATCTGCTTAGGTGTCCAGGGACCCCCACCAGCGCCTAGTAGGTGCTCCTACTTATGAGCAGACACGAACTCCTCGTCCTCCCACCCCATCATCTTGACTGTTACCCACAGTTTTCTTTTAGTTACACCTCTTTTTTTGTCCAGAAAATGTTATGTGAAACAGCAATCACTGCTTTCCCTTGAGTCGCCACTAATCAGATTCTCTTTCCCTGATTCTGCTCACTTGCTCACTCTGGGGCTCGGCAACCCCACTTAACCGTCTGGGAAAGGTTCAGCAGGGTCAAGAAGACTGGAGGGGCCTCCAGATATTGTCACTAAGTTCCCAGGCTGAGGGTCCACCCCTCCATACAGGATGAAACGGCCAAGTGGCATGAGCATCTTCTAGACATCAGGAGTCCTGGCTCCGAGTTCTCATCTGTCACAGGAGTCTAAGGTCCCTGGTAGCTCCCTCCCTCTGAGACTCTGACCACACTCACAGCAGCCCGCATCTGGATGCAACGTGGGTACTCACGGTGATGAGTGGGGCTGGCATCCAGGCTGACCAGAGCATCCGGGGCTGGCCAGCCAGGGCTGGGAGAAGGTGTGCTGCCTGTCGGTGCCTCGCCAGCCACCTGAGACCTCTCTGCAGCATGACGTCCAACCGAGACGGGCCAACTGAACCTTCTTCCAAAGGCAAGCCTTCCTCCTGGTAGTTGAGCACAGACCTGAGGCTCGGACTCAGCCAATCAGAGCGTGTGTGGGTCCTCTGAGGGCCAGGCCGTCCCACGTCCCTCTCCTGCATCAGGTCAAGCAGTGCGGAGCGGAACTAGAAAGGACGTCAGGCAATTGTGGGTTAGAAAGTTACACATGCATTTGATCTGGAGAGTTGCCAGATGTATTTTTGGCTGTGTGCCTGGAACAACTGAGTCAATCAGAATGTTTTACAGGCCAGGTTCACCAGGATGGAAAAACGATAACCAGGAGCCAGAGTGGATAACCTCCGTCTCTGCATGTAAGGGCAGATGGCTTTGATACCTCACCCTGGTTCTTAACCGTGTCTTATTTCAGAGGCCAGTTCATTTATTCATCCGACAAATGTTAATTAGTCACATACTATGTGCCAGGAACTGTTCCAGACTCTGGGAGCACAGGAGTGAATAAAACAGATGAAGTCGATGACCTCATGGGGTTTATGTCCTAAGTAGGTAGTTAACAAGTAACGTTAATTGTTGCACTTTCTACCCCCAGCTGCTGTCCTACCTGTTTCTCTGTTTTATCAATTTTAATACTTAATGTTATCTCATAAACAGCCCAAATTAAAAGTTCACCAATCATCCCCAAACTGTCTTTCAGAGCATTCCCCCTCCACCAACCCAGAATCCAATTTAAGATCATTTATTTCAGTTAATTGTTATGCCTTTAGCTTCCTTTAATCTGGAACCGTTTTTCAGCTTTTCCTTGACACATTCTTAACATACCACACACACACATACACCAGATACACGCAGGAATGAGCTCCCATTCTTTCCACCCTGCTTTAGGGGACTCTTGTTACTCCCAGTGAGTGAACGGTAGGTGGCGTTAGAACACAGCTTCATAACCTTGCATAACCAACCCCCAGATATCAGAGGTATGCATTATTGCTATTAATATCCGCATTTACATATAAAGACACTGAAGCACAGAACAGTTAAAGTACACCGCCCAAAACTGCACAGCTAGTAAAATGTTATATGCTGTGCATTTTTATTATAGTAATAATAATTAAACTTTTATGTGTACAAAGATGTTTATAGGCTATAGGTGGGACATCGGGTAGGTCTATGGAGCAGGCAAGGCAGAAAGCAGCAGCATCACCATCTTCAACTTTGTCTTACACGTGTCTGCCTTGACATGCAGAGATGCTACCTCAGGCCAGCTTGTAAGTGAGGAGCGGGGTCTAGGACAGGAAATCCAAGGTGACCCTTGCAATGTCCTGAGCAAGGCCAGCATGGTTCAAGATCCGAGGCACTTCCCACTTCACAAGTGTTGCAGGTCAGTATCTCTCATGAACACAGATACAAAAATCCCAAGAAAATCCAGTGCTTTATTGTTAAAATGATCATAAACATGAGGTCATTTTTTCCAGGGAAAACATGGGTTGATTTAAAATAAGAAAATCTATCAATATAGTTCATGAAATTAACAGAATAAAGGAGGAAAGCTACATGATCACCTCAATAGATAAGGAGAAAGCATTTGACAACATTTAAGCTGGTGTTTGATAAAGATACTCCAAAACCTAGGAGGGAAAAATCCCTATAGCTAACACAGTGAAACATATAGACTATTTTCAGAAAATAGTGACAAAGTCTTTGAAAGTTGACAGGGTTGACTTGCAATAGTAGTAATTCACTGAATACCATGAAAGAAGTCTTGTGCCTGTAGCTAGCTCTCCAGGAGTCTCCCTTCAATGTAGCCTCCAACTCCAGCGTGAATCGTTTCTGTTTCAAGAAGGTGGGTGATGGAGGCAGAGGGATGCTCTGCCCTGCACAGACTCACAGAATGTAGTCTATGGTGGAGGAGCGAGTGGAGTGCTGATTCGAGGATGATTTTTCCAAGGCCTCCCTAGAGACCTGTCTCCCTACGTAGACGAAGATGTGGCTGCGACTTTTCCGAAATAGTTCTGATAAGTGTTTCTTGAACTTCTCACCCATGAACGCATAGATAATAGGGTTCACACAGCAGTGGGTGAAGGAAATGGTTTCTGTGACATGCGTGGCGTAGACCAGCCGCTGGTTCGTGACACATCCATCCAAGATGTGCATGTCATGCAGGGAAGTGAGGAAGAGGACCATGTTGAAAGGGACCCAGAAGAGCAGGGAGGCAACCACCACGATGAGCACTAGCTTGATGGCCTTGGTCTTGTTGTGGTTCTGGCAGCTCTTCAGCTGGTGCAGGATGTTGATATAGCAGAACATCAGGATGCTGAACGGGATCAGCAGGCCTAAGATATTCATTTCAAAGTGGATGAAGATCTTCCACTTCAGCGTCTGCTGGTTGTAATATGAGTAACACTGTAGGACGCCATTTTCGGAGGCCACTTGGTAAAATACTAGTAACGGGCTGGTGGCCACGAGGGCAGTCAGCCACACCACCAGACTCAGGGCTGTGCCCATGCGGACCGTCCTCACTTTCAAGGCATACACAGCATGGACAACTGCCAGGTACCTGTCCACACTCATGAGGGTTATAAAGAACATGCTGCTGAAGAAGCTGATGTAATAAAAGCCAGAGACCACCTTGCACATGATGGTCCCAAATACCCACTGGTCCAGCTGATAGTGGGTCTGAAAGGGGAAGCAGAAGACAAAGAGCAGGTCAGACAGGGCCAGGTTCAAGAGGTATACGTCCGTGATGCTCCTCAGTTTCTTGCAGGCGACAAGGACTAGGATGACCAGGCTGTTGCCCAGAAGACCAAATACAAACAGGATGCAGTAGAAGACGGCAAGAAGCAGCTTGCTGTCTCTTCCCTCCCCATCGCAGGGGCTCGAGTAGATGTCAGGATAGTAGAAGTCAGTTACTGTTGTCAAATTGGGCTCAGGTGTGTAATCCATCAAGGCAGGAGGAGGCCAGCCACAGAGGCACCTAAGAGACATTCCTTTCTTAGCGATATTTTGTATTTAAAAAGTATTTAAAAACACGGACTGAATTGTGCCCCACCCCTCCCCACCAAGTTCATATGTTGAAGCCCTAAAGGCCTGTTATGGACTAAATGTGTCCTTCCAAAATTTGTGTGTTGAAACCTTACCCCTATTGTGATGGTATCAGGAGGTGGAGCCTTTGGAAAGTGATCAAATTAGGTGAGGTCAGGAGGGTGGAGGGCTTCCCAGGTGGTGCCAGTGTAAAGGACCTGCTGGCTAATACAGGTAGACGTAAGAGACACAGGTTCTATCCCTGTGTCTCTTCCTCAGGAAGATCCCCTGGAGGAGGGCATGCAACCTACTCCAGTATTCTCGCTTGGACAGAGGAGCCTGGTGAGCTACAGCCCATAAGGTCGCAAAGAGTCAGACACGACTGAAGCGACTTAGCACACACACCCACATGAGGGTGGAACGAACCCTCATGAATGGGATGAATGCCCTCATGAGAAGCACAGGAGAGCTTGCTTCCTCTCTACTCTAGAGTGTGTGAGGATACAGTGAGAATTTGGCAGTTTGCAACCTGGAAGAGGGTTCTCACCAGAACCTGACTGCTTGGGTACCTTGATCTTGCACTTCCCAGACTCTAGAAGTGTGATAAATCAATTTTGTTGTTTGTCAGCCACCCAGTCTATGGCATTCTGTTTATTGGAGCCCAAACTGTTCAAGACACCCCCAGTGTCACTAAATTTAGAGACAGGCCATTAAGGAGGTAACTTAGGTTAAAGGAGATCATCAGATGGGGCCCTAAGTCCAACTGGACTGGTGTCCTTGTTAGACAACAATCAAGTGTGAAGGCAACCCTAGAGGCTCTCAGTAGAAATCCAATTTGTCAGCATCTTGCTCTTGGACTTCTAGCCCCAGAACTGTGAGAAAATAAGTTCCTGTCATTTAAGCCACCTGGCATTTTGTGATGGCAGCTTAAATAGAATAATAATGCAGGGGCTATATGGAACCTCTCTGGGGCTTCCCTGGTGGCTCAGTTGGTAAAGAATCTGCCTGCAATGCAGGTGACCTGGGTTCAATCCCTGGGTCAGGAAGATTCCTGGAGAAGGAAATGGCAACTCACTCCAGTATTCTTGCCTGGAAAATCCCATGGACAGAGGAGCCTGAAAGGCTATATAGTCCATGGGGTCGCAAAGAGTCAGACAAGACTTAGTGACTAAACCACCACCACCGCCTCCACCATGGGACCTCTCTGCCTTTTCTACGCAAATGTTCTGTAAACTTAAAACTTCTCTAGAAAGTAAAGCCTATTTGCATTTTAAAAAGTTGAAAACTGCCCAGGCTAACTAATACAGAGGGATTCGGTGGGATAAGAAAAGCCAAAATTTGCCAAGAAAACTTAAATACCTATAGTTCTACCTCTCAGAATTAGCAACTGCCAGCATATTGCCATATTTGCTTTTGATTTTTTTCCTTTGCCCCCCTTCCTTCCTTCTGCAACAGAGATAAACAAAGTGAAGGGAAGATTCAACATTTAAAACATGATCTTTCTCCTCAAACTGATATTTACATTCAAGGCAATTTTGATCTAGACTTACGATTTTTCCAAGGCATTTGATTATTGGACACTCAGACATCCCTCTCCACCATGCCACATTCGCAATTTGAAATGCGAAGCAAGTTAGCCATTTTTAAAGATATTAATTTCACTTAAGTATTTACACAAAATAGATTTTAAGACAGTTTCTGAAGTATGGAGGTGGGTCTCTTTTTTATGTGGCCAGCATCTTTCAAAACAGGAGTCTCTCCTCCTACATCTTCCTCCCCACTTGTCTTTTACAGTTACTTAAAAAAAATTTTTTTCCATTCATGGTCCTTCTGTTCTGCTCTCCTAATATCCTGGGATAAGAGGAAGTCTTCCTCATTTTCTTCCCTAGATCCTTCCTATCCACTCCACACTCCCCACCATGTTCCTTCATCATTAAAATCTGTGCAAAGTATTATCGAGCCCTACCATTTATCACAGTGCACCAAGAATTTTACATGCATCACCTCATTTACTCCTCTTGCATCCCTGAGAAGCAGGCACTAACCTCTCCTTTCTCTTTCTGGAGTTACAATCATACCTGAATCTCAGCTTTTGTCCAGCACCTGAAGTTACACAAAGGGTGAGGCAACAGAGCCAGGACTCAAAACCACATCTGTCTTCTCCAAATCCTTGTTCTTTTCTGTACTTCATTGTGGGTTAAAAAAAAAAAAAAGAAGTAAAAAAGCTACAATATTTTAGAATCTAGACCATCTGACTTCCAAGTTCTAGATTACTTTGTAGCAGAGTAAACTTGGACTTGCTTTTCAAACTGAAAAGGAGGCTTTTCCATTTGTGAGGAGGCCAAAAAGGCTTTTCAGGGTTTGGTGGGATATGCCTGTGGTCATTTAAGTTAGCATCTAGTCAGGGATGAAATCTGCTTGCCAGCTTTGTTCCTTGAGAACAATACCTACATGCCTTCCCGTCATAGACGCAATGCACACAGTGTAAGGACAGATTCCTCCCCAGATGCCTGGGGATAGGTGGAATCTTCTGCTATCCACCTTCCCACTCTTGGAGGAGGTTTGACACCCTCCTAGCATCCTGCATAGAAAAATGGCATGGCTTGCTTTTCTCCACTAGACCACTATGGACAGGCCCTGAGACATAAGTGGGGTTTGTAAACAGTGGGGATGTGAAAAGAAAAGAGTCACCTCTTGTGCCAGGTTTCTGAAATCCTGGCCTCTCCCCCAAGGACATAACACTATCCTTGCTTCTTATGTCTTTCTTTCCCAAGGATGTTTGTTAGTACCTACCTTAATTAGAGCCTTCCTTCGGAGGTTTTCAGTGTTGCTAGTTTCTTTTTCTCAGAGTCTGCTCTGCTGGGCATCTGCAGCTGAGTGGAAAACAGCTCATCTGCGGGTATCTCATCTGTCTGTGGTCGGTGGCAAAATAGGGGTGGGTCTACTGCTACTCCCTACAATTATTTTTAAAGTTTAAAAAAAAAATTGATCTCATTTAGAGAACATACTAGTGGTTACCAGTGGGGAGAGGGAGGGGCAATGTAGAGGTAGAGAATTAAGAGGTAGGAACTATTAGGTATAAAATAAGCTACAAGGATATATTAATAATAAGGGAACAGGGACAATATTTTATAATAACTATAACTGGAGTCTAACTTTTAAAAATTGTGCATCACTTAAGTGTACACTCATGATATGTAATACTGTATATACTGTACATATGTAATATTGTACATCAACTATATTTCAATTTTTTTAAATGCTTAAAAATTATATATAGTAACAATGCTAAAACAAAACACTATAACCAAAAAACCCCAAAATTTCAAAAATAGATCTCACCAAAGAACACATACAGATGGAAGATTAGCATATGAAAAAGCATGAGGGAGCTGTATAGTAAAGCAACAGTGAATTATCACAATACACTTGTTAGAATGGCTAAAATCAAAACACCAAATACTGGAGAGGAAGAAGATTAAGGGACTTCCCTGGTGGTCCAGTGCCTAAGACTCCATGGTTCCAGTGCAAGGGCCTGGGTTCAATCCCTGCTCAGGGAACTAGATCCCACATGTGGCAACTAAGAGTTTGCACACCACAACCAAAGATCCTGCACTCTACAGCAAAGATTGAAGATCCTGCATGCTGCAACTAAGAGCTGGTGGAGCCAAATAAATAAATAAAAACAAACATTAAAAAAGATTAACAAGAGAAAAGCATATAAATTAATTTTTTACAAAAAGATTAAGAGGTGTTCTCATTTATTGCTGGTGGAAATGCCAACTGGTACAACCACTATGGGAGACAGTTTGGTAATTTCTTATAAAGCTAGAATAGGCTCACCATATAATCCAGTAATCATGCTCCTGAGTTTTACTCAGATGAGTTGAAAACATATCCACACAAAAATCTGAGCACAAATATATATAGCAACTTTATTTATAATTGCCAAAAATGAGAATCCACCAAGATGTCCTTTGATAAATGAATGGATAAACAGGACTGTGGTAATGTACACAAGGGCATGTTTTCCAGTGATCTTAAAAAACCAGCTATCAAGCCACAAACAGAAGCCTTAAAGTGAGTACTGCTAGCTGAAAGGAGCCCGTCTGAAAAGACTACAAGCTGTATGACTCCAACTACAGGAGAACGTTTTGGAAAAGGCAAAATGACACAGACAGCAAATGATCAGTGGTTGTCTTGGGGTGCAGTGGGACGGGGGGCTGATTCTTCCAATCCAAGGGCAGGAGATATTTTTCCATTTCTCTGAATCATCTTTAATTTCCTTCATCAGTATTTTATAGTTTTCAGAGTACACGTCTTTCACCTTCTTGGTTAGGCTTATTCTTAGGGGTTTCTTTACTGTGATTTTTTTAAAAATTTATTTTATTTATTAATTTTTTTGGCTGTGCCACTTGGCACATGGGATCCTAGTTCCCCAACCAGGGATCAAACCTGCACCCCCAGGAGTGGAAGCGTGAAGTCTTAAACACTGGATGACCAGGGAAATCCCTATGCAATCTTAAGTGGGATTTTTCTTTAAACTTTCTTTTTCTGATATTTCATTTTTAGTGTGAAAAAATATGGTAGATTCTTCCTTACAGTGTCGAGAACAGGTGCTTCAGGAACAATTGTGAAGTGACGAACTCATGGTTTATTTCTGCTTGTGAGACCAGGTCAGTGGGATAAGTTCAGTCATCCGCATAGAGGACAGTCTCCTGCCTCAGTATCAAGAAGCAAGGACATAACCTGGCCTGACAAAACCAGACCAACTTGGTCACCTCACCACGAAGGTCTACAGCCACGGGCACCTTTACTGTGGAGTTCAGTTCAGTTCAGTTCAATCGCTCAGTCGTGTCTGACTCTTTGCGACCCCATGAACCACAGCACGCCAGGCCTCCCTGTCCATCACCAACTCCCGGAGTCCACCCAAACCTATGTCCATCGAGTCAATGATGCCATCCAACCATCTCATCCTCTGTCGTCCCCTTCTCCTCCTGCCCTCAATCTTTCCCAGCATCGAGTTCAGGCTGTCCTGAAAAGGTAACACAGAAAGGGGCCCATTCCTCTGGCTTTTGTGGTCCAACGGATACAAGTGACAAAATTTCCCCACCTGCCAGTCACAGGAGCTCATCACCACCACCCACCCCCCCACCCGCGCACCCTGGTGAGGAAGAGAGGTGAAACCAGAGCTGTCTTTCCCACCACTGCTCCCCCTTCTGGAGGGATGTGGAAGTTCCTCATGGAAACAGGGAGCAAGCTAAGAATTCCCCCACATAGATGACATCGGATTCACTGTTAACACTTCCAACTTCTTTCTTTAGATGCCATTTAGAAGGGCTATGTGTTCCTCTATGTCTCGTTTCCTGACCTCTAAGCCCATTCTCCTTTGTCTGCAATTTCATCTAAGTAACTGATGGTATCCGAGTTCAAATCTAGGTAATTCCCCTCGCCCACATTATTCATAAGCTGACGTAGTTTGGGGAAAACCTCAGATCTTTTACATGAGTTTTGTCAGTGATAAGCAAAGATCAATGGTTCACAGACAGGGAGACTCGGGGGCTCACACTTACTGCTCATTCACAAGGGCGGAAACCATGGTACCTGCTTTACCTGAAGCTGTGGAAGGGGCCGTGGACCGCTCCCCGTCTCGGGCACACAGGCCTCAGGGACTGGGTGGAATCCCCCCAAGACCAGCTTCCAGGTAGGGCTAGAATGATGGCATAAGACTTGGCGCAGACATCCTTGGGGCCGAGGGACGTTGGGGGGTGGGCTGGCCTCCAAACTGCCTGTTTCCTCCACTCCACAAAGCCGGGCCACTTGGTCGAGGCCAAGTTCGGCTGAGCCACCTGACTTGGGCAGAGGCAAGCCCAGTCAGCAGAGGTGTTTCTGCAGCTGATTTACACTCCCAGGCGTCCTTCCTGTGAGCTCCTCGAAATCCTGCCATTTACTGTTCCTTCCACCTGGTGGACTGAAGCTTTCCAATAAACTGAATGGTGGACGAGGCACTATGAAGATGAGGGAGTCAGGTGAAGCACTGGGGAGAGGACCACACAACCTGGACCAAAGGACCGCCTCTTGCTGCAGTCCCTGGGCCATCACAGGGAGCTGGTGTGGGCCCCTGTAGACCTGTGTCTGCCCTTGCCATGTATCCAAGTTTACTGAGGCTGCTGTAAAAAAAAAAAAAAAAAAAATTTACCGCAGACTTGGTGGCTTGAAACATAAAATTTATCCTCTCACACTTTTGGAGTTCGGATGACTGAGCTCTCTCCAGGGTCCTCAGAGAGAATCCTTCCTTGGCTCGTCTGGCTCCTGGTGGCAGCCCAGCAGTCCTGGGCTTGCGGTTACATCACACCAGTCTCTGCCTCTGTCTTTATATCGCTGTCTCCTCTGAGAGCTATGTGAAATCTCCCTCTGCTTCTATCTTGTAAAGACTCTTGAGACCACATTTAGGTTCCATCTCAATAATTCATGATAATCTCTCTATCATAAGATCCTTGACCTAACCACATCTGCAAAGACCCTTTTTCTAAATAAGGTTATATTTACAAATTCTAGGGATTAGGACTTGATATCTTTGGTTGGGAGCTTCCCTGGTAGCTCAGCTGGTAAAGAATCCACCTGCAATGCAGGAGAACCCGGTTTGATCCCCGGGTTGGGAAGACCCCCTGGAGGAGGATCTCCCAGTATTCTTGCCTGGAGAATCCCCATGGTCAGAGGAGCCTGGTGGGCTACAGTCCATGGGGTTGCAAAGAGCTGGACATGACTCAGCAACTAAGCAGAGCACAGCACAGCGTCTTTAAATGGCTTTTATCCAAGCTACTTTACCCCGGCTCTAAAGATGCAGACTGTGATGGAGTTAAAGAGAAGCCTCCATTCCTCATCTTTGGACACAAGGCAGGGATCCCAGCATCCTAGAAGAAGGCAGCCAGAACCAGACTACACAGCCAAGGTCATGCAGGGCTCAAGAATCAATGCTTTCTCCAGGTCCATCTTCTGTTGCACAGAAACATTCACTAGATCCTGAAAGGAATACCCTCAGGGACAGACTTCTTCTTCTTTTTTTTTTTTTTTAAGAAAACCTCTTGACAAAGGTATAAAATGCAATTTAGAATGGCTTTGTATTCCTCTGCATCTTGCTTCCTGACTTCTAAATCCATTCTCCTTTGTCTGCAATCTCATCTCCTAGAAATATTTGCTGGTGTCTGAGTTCCTATCTGGAGAAGGAAATGGCAACCCACTCCAGTACTCTGCCTAGAGAATTCTGTGGACAGAGGAGCCTGGTGGGCTGTTGTCCATGGGGTCGCACAGAGTCAGACACGACTGAACTGACTTAGCATGCATGCATGCATTGGAGAAGGAAATGGCAACCTACTCCAGTGTTCTTGCCTGGAGAATCCCAGGGAGAGAGGAGCCTGGTGGGCTGCGGTCTATGGGGTCGCACAGAGTCGGACACGACTAAAGTGACTTAGCAGCAGCAGCAGAGTTCATATCTAGGTAATTCTTTAGGACACAGAAGTGCTGGACTGCCTCTACCAGGGACAGTTCAGTTCAGCTCAGTTGCTCAGTCATGTCTGACCCTTTGCGACCTGATGGACTCCAGAACACCAGGCCTTCCTGTCCATCACCAACTCCCAGAGTTTACTCAAACTCATGTCCATTGAGTCGGTGATGCCATCCAACCATCTCATCCTCTGTCGTCCCCTTCTCCACCTTCAATCTTTCCCAGCATCAGGGTCTTTTCAAATGAGTCAGCACTTCGAATCAGGTGGCCAAAGTAATGGAATTTCAGCTTCAACATCAGTCCTTCCAATGAACACTCAGGAGTGATCTCCTTTAGGACTGACTTATTTGATCTCCTTGCTGTCCAAGGGATTCTCAAGAGTCTTGTCCAACACCACAGTTCAAAAGCATCAATTCTTCGGCACTCAGCTTTCTTTACAATCCAACTCTCATATCCATACACAACTACTGGAAAAACCATAGCTTTGACTAGATGGACCTTTGTCCACAAAGTAATGTCTCTGCTTTTTAATATGCTATCTAGGTTGGTCATAACTTTCCTTCCAAAGAGTAAGCATCTTTTAATTTCATGGCTGCAGTCACCATCTGCAGTGATTTTGGAGCCCCAGAAAATAAAGTCTGCCCCTGTTTCCACTGTTTCCCCATCTATTTGCCATGAAGTGATGGGACCAGATGGCATGATCTTAGTTTTCTGAATGTTGAGCTTTAAGCCAACTTTTCACTCTCATCTTTCACTTTCATCAAGAGGCTCTTTAGTTCTTCTTCACTGTCTGCCGTAAGGGTGGTGTCATCTGCATATCTGAGGTTAGTGATATTTCTCCCGGCAATCTTGATTCCAGCTTGTGTTTCATCCAGCCCAGCGTTTCTCATGATGTACTCTGCATATAAGTTAAATAAGCAGGGTGACAATATACAGCCTTGACATACTCCTTTCCCTGTTTGGAACCAGTCTGTTGTTCCATGTCCAGTTCTAACTGTTGCTTCTTGACCTGCATACAGATTTCTCAAGAGGCAGGTCAGGTGGTCTGGTATTCCCATCTCTTTAAGAATTTTCCACAGTTTATTGTGATCCACACAATCAAAGGCTTTGGTGAATAAAGCAGAAATAGATGTTTTTCTGGAACTCTCTTGCTTTTTTGATGATCCAACAGATGTTGGCAATTTGATCTCTGGTTTCTCTGCCTTTTCTAAAACCAGTTTGAACATCTGGAAGTTCATGGTTCACGTACTGTTGAAGCCTGACTTGGAGAATTTTGAGCATTACTTTGCTAGCATGTGAGATGAGTACAATTGTGTGGTAGTTTGAACATTCTTTGGCACTGCCTTTCTTTGCGATTGGAATGAAAACTGACCTTTTCCAGTCCTGTGGCCACTGCTCAGTTTTCCAAATTTGCTGGCATATTGAATGCAGCACTTTCACAGCATCATCTTTTAGGATTTGGAATAGCTCAACTGGAATTCCATCATCTCCACTGCTTTATTTGTAGTGATGCTTTCTAAGGCCCACTTGATTTCACATTCCAGGATGTCTGGCTCTAGGTGAGTGATCACACCATTGTGGTTATCTGGGTCATGAAGATCTTTTTTGTACAGTTCTTCTGTGTATTCTTGCTACCTCTTCTTAATATCTTCTGCTTCTGCTAGGTCCATACCATTTCTGTCTTTTATTGTGCCCATCTTTGCATGAAATGTTCCCTTGGCGTCTCTAATTTTCTTGAAGAGATCTCTAGTATTTCCCATTCTGTTGTTTTCCTCTATTTCTTTGCATTGATCACTGAGGAAGGCTTTCTTATCTCTCCTTGCTATTCTTTGGAACTCTGCATTCAAATGGGTATATCTTCCTTTCCTCCTTTGCTTTTCGCTTCTCTTCTTTTCACAGCTATTGTAAGGCCTCCTCAATCATTTTGCTTTTTTGCATTTCTTTTTCTTGGGGATGGCCCTGATCACTGCCTCCTGTACAATGTCACGAACCTCCATTCATAGTTCTTCAGGTACTCTATCAGATCTAATCCCTTGAATCTATTTCCCACTTCCACTGTATAATAGTAAGGGATTTAATTTAAGTCATACCTAAATATAGATTCACATAGATTACCTCCCCACAAAGCTACAATAAACAGACTTTTTTGTTACTGCTAAATATTTATTTCCTGTATAAGAGTGGTCAGGAACATCGCCTGCATACAATCAAAGGTATGACCACAATATCGCTTTGAAGGGTTGAACATGGAGAAAAATGTGTGGCTTATAGTATAATATTTGTATTTTTAGCTGTATTTTCCAGAAACTTATGCTATATCGTATGCAAGAACTGATAAGACCTCTTAGTCTTTTACTTGGTTCTTTATTCCTAGAATTTGTCTTCTAGGAATTTTTTTTTCATTTTTTTTTCAAGGCTGCAAACACTGAGGACTAAGCATATTACCAGCAGTGCTCTAGTCATTAGAAGAGATAAAAAGATGAAATTATATATTATACTCCCCTTTAAGGAGTTTAGCAAGCAATGGCACTTTCATCACAGAAGTTCCAGGAGGTAAGTGGCTCTCTAAAGAATGATGAATAATGAAAGGAAGAACTCATATGAAAACTATGTAGAAACCCAGCAAAATCTTTATGATGAGAAAAGCAGATTAAGGTGGTATATATGGTACAACTGTCAAGACACGGATGCATGGGATCGTATTCTGGAATGGAATAGGCAGAAATTCAAAGTCAGATATTAGACTGTTCCTCTTTATTTTGAAAGTTTTCTTTAATAATGATATGGTATCTTTTCAAAAATAAGTTTTTAGTAAACAGAAAATGGCTATCACTGATAAATGCAAAGCAGAGAGGTTTCCATTTTGTAAATAACTTACTAACTAAATTATAGATTAAATTACTAATCCACTTGGAATTCTCTCCCAGTGACAAAGAGCGTCTACATGACAAAAAGTGGTGTACAAGGGATGTCTGAGTTTATCATTATTAAGTGTATGTTGGGGAGAAAACTATTTTCCTCTAGTTTCTTAGCTCAGTAACTAAAGGTCTGTGAATTAAACTAACAAAAGGCAGATTAAGAGAAAAGACATAATTTTTATTCGGAATACGTTTAGGTGCACAGGTGTTCACAGAAAAGGGGTGAAACTCAAAAAAGCAGTTAGGCTTGGAGGCTTATGTACCATTTCAACGAAGGAAAGGAAGTTTGGGCTTCCAGGGATGATAAACTATGATGAAGTGACAAGGAAATACATGAGTGAACTAAAGGAAAATAAGGGCTACTTTAATAAGTTCTGTTTATGCAAACTAAACTTGGTGTCAGCTTCTCATCTTTGATAATAAGTCAGTTGTTCTGGAACAGGGCGGGCACCTTTCTCAGAGGGAAATGTATGCCCTGCTTCTGGTACCCAAGGGAAGGGCAAAGAACTCTTCCTTTGTTGACTGATTCTCAGTTGCCTGTAGCTGAAAATAATCCTTATACTAAAGTGGCATATTTGGGGGTGACATATTTGACTTCACATAGTAATGATATCTCCATTCTGGAGCACCCCTCAGGGGCCAGCCATAGCTTATATGTTTGGCCCTGGTTGGGGTTATGGGAGTACCCTGAGCTCCTTTTTTAAGTGTCAGTGGCCTGAGGTTGAGTCTGCCCCAGAACTGAGTACTCACCTTCACGCAGTAGGCATTTCCACTGCTGGTGAAACTTGTCCTCACGCTGTGTTATCTTACGGTGGGTGCCTCTGCATCTCTGCCCCTATGTTTACTGTCCATTCTATTGATTCCAGCTTCTGCAGGAGGAGCCTAGGGACTGAGATGTTTGCCAAAGACAGGCTGCTTTGGCACTCACGGGCATATGGAGAACTCTTAAGGGGAAGCTAGGAGGACTTCTTCCCCTGCCCCAGGAGAAGTACTCCCGAGTTAAGGGTGAAGGTAGACTGTTAAGATGCTTCTCTCTTTCTATCCTGATACCATTCATCCCTGTTCCCTGCATAGAAGAAGAATTTACAAAATAATGCATTATTCCTCTTATTTTTTTCCCTGGCATTAAAGTTTGGTTTAGCATATCCATTTTGGAACCAGGCTGGGGACACCTCTATTTTAGTTTCTTGATGAGCAAAGACACGGTAACATCCATATGATCTCCACCAATCTCTGTCTTCTTCTTAGCTACTCTCAGGTCCCCAGAAGCCACAGCTCCTAAAAGAGTCCCCAAACCTGCCACACCAGCATTCCACTTATACTAAATCCGACTCTCAGATCAACCCTACGGGTATTTTGGACAACTTTCCCAAGATCCACATGGTCCTATGAGGCAGGACTGGTCCCAGTCCCGGTTACACCATCCAGGTGGACACCAGTGCCTCTTCTCTTACCTCCATCATTCTTCTTCAGAAACAGAGTGAGCTACTCAAAACCATCAGGGCAGTCAGAATCAACTTCCTTCGCCTCTGTGCTGCCAGAAACCCTCGTTTCTCACTGTAGATCTTGTCCATGTCCACCCTTGTATTCTTTGGACTCTACACACATCTTGCCTTTTTTTAGGGGTCTCTACTCACTACATCCAAGGCAGTGCCTGGAAAGAAGAGGTAGTTCTCAGAAAAAGGCCAGATGAATTAAGACCCAACAGCTTAGAACCAAGAAGACATAAATGCCACCTTCTCTTCTGATCAGTTTTTGTCAGGGTCACATCCCAGGGAATTTGTGGCACCTAGAGGCTTTCACCCAGACCCGAGTGAATCCCAACCCTGCTGCTTCTTTGCTGGGTGACCTTGAATGTTTTATTTCACCTCTGTAGCCTTCATCTTTCTCATCTGCACATGTGGAGTGATGATCCCTTTCTTAAAGGGTTAAAAAGATAAGCGATTTCCTCTGAAGACATCTAGCACCAAGAATGTGTTAATAAAGACACTCTATATTCTAACCACCAAAGTGATCCTTATCATTTTACCTTTGTGGTTTTCCATTTGCTAGGTACAAAAGTATTTTTTTAAACTTATTGTTTTGAAATAATGTCCAGAAAAGAAAGGTTGCAAGAATATAGAAAAAACTGCTATATTCTTCTCCAAGATTCACCAACTGTTAACATTTTGAAACACTTGTGCTAGCTCTCTCTCTCTCTATATATATATATATATACATATATATATGTGACATATAGATATTTTTTCTAAATCAGCTGAAAATTTTGGCATCACATTCCTTTATGCATAAACCCTTCAGTGTGAATTTCTAAAAAACAAGGACATTCTCTTACGTCACCTTGGCACCATTATCAAGATCAAGAAATTTAACAGTAACACAGTATTACTCTCTAAGAAGTCTATTTTGCAATCTCACCAATTGTCAGATGATGTCAGGTGGCGATGATGTCAGGTGATGACCTTTATAATACTTATCAGCCCCTGGTTCAGGATCCAATCCAGGGTGGTGCATGGATTGTACTGTCAAGTCCTTTTACTCATCTTTGATCAGAAACCGTGCCTCTTCTTCTGGTTTTTAAGACACTGACATTTTTCAGAGGAATACAGACCAGTTATTTTTCAGGATGTCCCTCAGTTTGGATTTGTCTGATAATTCTCTGTGATTAGGTCCAGGTTAAATATTTTCGGCAGAAACACTACAGAAATGATGAGTCCTTCTCAGGGAACACATGATGTCCATTAGTCCCAGCACTGGAGATATTAATATTGTCCATTTCATTCAACTGTCTGCCAGTAGGAAGGCTGCTATTTTCCCCTTTGTTATTAATAAGCCATTTATGAGAGATATTTTGAGACCATGTAGACATCCCATTTCCCATCAAACTCTCAGGGCTACTGTTCTGGAAGCTTTTGTGGACAAACTTCTCTCAAAGATGAAACACTGAAGAAGGTCTGCACTGCCTTGGTTCAAGAGGCATGAATACTCATTTTCACCAGTTTCCTGTGAGGGAGCCTTGCGGTTAATGACTCGGGGAGGGGTGGGTGAGCTGGAGCCTTGTGGTCCAGGAGTTCTCCATCCTGCACCAGCACCAGCAAGAGGGTGGGACGGGAGAGGAGCCTCCCGCTGCAAAGTGGAGGCGAGCGAGAGACAACCCAAAGCTACAGGGTAGAGCGGGCCTCAGGTTCACAAAGGCAGAGGTTCTCTTCCTCTGCCCCTACAAGCGTGCTCTCCACCCATTCCTTCTGAGTATGTGAGACTCATCTAGTCTGGGGGTCTCAGCAGAGAGGCGCACATCACCGAAGCGTCCCCGGAGGGTTACTGTGACAGCCTTGTTTCATTCCTCTGACTGGGGAACGCCGGAGCTAAGCTCTTGTGTGAACAAGGAGGAAATCAAATTTGAGTTTTCCAAACAGTATGGGAGAACCTGGGAGTCAAAAATCGTTAGAAATGGAGGGTGTCAAGAGTTTATCTTAGCATTCATAGCCTTTCAGGGAACTAGCATCATTACTCCAAGAGTTCCAGACCAGAGCAGTGGTATAGATTTGCTGTAAATGGGAGCTGGATCTCCAGTTCTGGTTTGACTCTGACCCTATTGTACAGTTGTCTAAATACACCTTGTTCTTTAAGGCCATTTTCTTTCATTTTGTGAAAAAAAAAAAGTTATTAGAGCAACCTCCCCCCTCAAATATAGGCCAACCCCACTAATGAAGACTGAGGTGAAAACTCTTAAAAAACAATAGCACATGGAATGAAGCAACATACAATTTGTACATCTTGACCAAGTTGGATTTATCCCAGGAAAGAGAGGTTCCTTTTTCATGAGGAAAAATGAGAAGTGTGATTCACCACATTAACAGATTAATGGGGGAAAAAAATCTTCTGAGCACATGGTCATCTCAAAAGATGCAGGAAAACTGATAAAATTCAGCATGTATATGGAGCAAATGAAACTCTCCAACTCTGCTGGTGGGAGTGGAAATGGTTGCAACCACTTTGGAAAATAATGTGGCATTTTCCTACTAAAGTGAAGCATGCACATTTTCAATGGTTTACCAATACTACTCTGAGGTATATATCAAACACAAAAGCATATATTTCACTAAAGACATATATTAGTGTTTCATAGCAGAACGATTCATAAGAGACTTACAGGAAACTACCCAAATGCCCATTAAACATAGGATAAATAGATTCCAGTATATTCACACAACAGCATACATTTCAGTGCTGAGAATATATGATCTACAATTGTACAAAATAGTATAGGTGAATATACTAACATAACATTGCACAGAAGCAGCCAGACACAAGGCTTCCCTGGTGGTCCAGTGGTTAAGAATTTACCTTGCAATGCAGTGGACATTCGTCTGACCCCTGGTCCAGGAGGATCCCATATGCCATGGAGCAACTAAGCCCGCAAGCCTCAACTCCTGAGCCCATGTGCAGCAACTACTGAAGCCCATGTCCTCAGGAGCCTGTGCTCATAATAGAAGCCACTGCAATGAGAAGCCTGCACACTGCAACTAGAGAGTCGCCCCCGCTGGCTGCAACTAGAGAAAGCCAAGTGCAGCAATGAAGACCCAGTGCAGTCAATAATAAATATATAATTATTGAAAAAAAACAAAAGAAGCCAGTCACAAAGGCAGTACTAGGACTCTCCTTATACAAGAGACTAAAAAACAGGTAAAACTAGTCTATGGTGTCAGAAGATTGGGTACAATTGTGGGTTGAGTAATAAGATGGAAAGGGGCATCTCAGGATCTGGTGATATGTTGTCTCTGGATCTAGGTGGTGGTCACACGGATGGGTTCAATATAGAATTGCATACATTTATGTTATAGGCATTTCCCACATGTGGACTACAGTTCATTTTTAACGTGAAAAAAAACCAACAGCAACTCTTCATTAAAAAATTCTTCAATATGGGGCTTCTTTAACCTGAAACTACAAAATCAAATCAAATATCCTTATCAATGAGGAAATGTCAAAACAGATCCCTCTAAAATTAGGAATAAGAAAACTATGCCTTCTCTACCACCACTTCTGCTTGGTACTGGAGATATTCACCTGTACAGTAAGTCAAGGAAAAGAAATAAATGGCATAAGGACTTGGACAGAAGACAAGATATCATAATTTATAGGAGATGGGAAGGGAAAACCCAAATGCATTCTTTTGGAAATCCAAAAGAGTCTACAGGTAAAATATTAAAGTTAGCAGTAAAATTACATAAGAGTGCAGAATGAAAAGTTGATAACACAATTTCATTGCATTTCTGTCTCTGCAACAAACATATATAAAATGTAGTTTTAAAAATGATTTTTTATTGTAACATCAATAAATATGAAGTGTTGATATATAAACCTCACAAAAATGAGGAAGAATCTTTATAGAAATATTATAAAACTTTGTTAAAAGACATAAAAGAATTCCTAAAGAGTTGTAGAGAAATATCCTACTTATGCTTTAGAAGACTATATATTAAAAGATATCAGTTCTCCCCCAAACTGACTTAAGGGTTCCATATAACTATAAAAAAATTCTCACAATACTTTTTTGTGATCAACAAACTAGTTCTAAAATTTATTTAGAAATACAAATGCCTATAAACAGCCAAGACACTGCTAAAGAAGAAGAATATGGGGTCTCATCATGTCAGATATGAGTAACTATTATAAAGCTTTGGTAATTAGATCACATAGCTTTACACTCAAAATAATAGGTAGATGAAAGAACCAAAGACAGAACCCAGAAGCAAACCTATTCATAGACAGAATTTTTTTAAGAACAAGTTGGCACTGCAGCTTAGTAAGAAAAGGAACACTTTTTCAACAAATCTTGAGTCAAAATTGATTATCTATATGAAAAAATTACTTAGCCTCCTACCTCAAACCTTACAAAAGAAAACATTTCCAGATTGTTTAAAGATGTACAGACTTTCCTGGTGGTTCAGTGGTTTAGACTCCACGTTTCCACTGCAAGGGGCCTGGGTTCTATCCCTGGTCAGGGAACTAAGATTGTGCATGCTGGAGGCACAGCCAAAAAAAAGTAAAAAATAAGTATAAAACCTTTGATGTTCTGTTTCTCCACTTGGATGGTGACTATATTGGTATTCATTTTATTATTTTTTTAATTGCATATCTGTATTTTCATGTTATAATATTTAATGTATCTTATGATAAATTTTTTTAAAGCCAATCTACAACAAACAGGGAAAAAATGAGGGAGTTGGATAGGATAATACTTACGGATTTCTTCATGCTCTCATTCATTCATACAAGAAACATTTTGGCTATATTATGCGAGGTCCTAAGGATTCCAAGAATAGGAAATAAGCTGGTCCAGACAGTCACTATGCAGTTCCAGGGCCCGCTGAGACCTCACGACACTCTGGCACCAGCCAGTTCCCAACTTCACGGTGTCATTACAAGACTCCACTTTGTGTAAAACACAGCCCATTCACACTGTCTACCAAAAACAAAACAATCCCCCCAAAGCAATCCATTCCCACCAAGAATTTACAAACATTACTGTACCTCTTCCTCCAAGGCTCTGCCACTCTCCTCCTCTTTTCTCCTCCTAATTTCTGTCCCCATCTTTGTCTTTGTTCTCAGGATCAACACAAATTCCTCCTTTGGCACAGCGGTTTGTTTCCTTTGCTCCCCCATCACTCAAGGGATGGGAGCTGACCAAGAGGATGTATGTGCCTACTTTAGCTCAGCTAAAGTGCAGAGAGTGTAGCAACGCTGTCAGAAAAGCACTTCTCTGGGAGGCTTGGAGCCTGGGTTTGCATCGCAGGTGAGCCATCATGCTGTCCTGGAACTCTGGGAGACTCACTATCCTTTAGTCCAGCGCTTCCACACTTTAACGTGCACACAGATCACCTGTGAAAGTGAAAAGTCGCTCAGTCATGTCCAACTCTTTGCGATCTAATGGACTATACCGTGGGTAGCCTCTCCCATCTCCAGGGGTTCTTCCCAACCCAGGGATCAAACCCAGGTCTCCCGCATTTCAGGCAGATTCTTTCTCAGCTGAGCCACAAGGGAAGCCCTTACAGATCACCTGGGAATCATCTTAAATGGCAGGTCATGACTCAGCAGGTCTGAGCCCAAGATTCTGCATGTCAAACTGGCTCCCAAGCAATGCCAATGGGGTCAGTTTGCAGATCACATTTTGACAAGCGGTTAGGATCTTCATCTATAAAATGGGCACAAAGTCTCCATGCAGATGTTGTGATTTAATGAGATAATAAGCATGAATGTGCTTGGGAAATTTTGTAGCCCTTATGAATATGATGAGCTGGGATGTTCTAAGGCTTGTCCAATAAACTTATGGTACGACCTCCCCCCCATACTTCCATTGCTTGACAATCTGAAAAACTACCCATACTCTGCCAATTTGGCAGCTGAGCCCTTCAGAAGTGTCAAATGACCAAGAAGACACACCAGCCCTCAATAAAGAGGTCCCTGGAGAAGAAGGGACCAACATCCGCTGAATCATTGAAAAAGCAAGAGAGCTCCAGAAAAACATCTATTTCTGCTTTATTGACTATGCCAAGGTCTTTGATTGTGTGGATCACAATAAACTGTGGAAAATTCTTAAAGAGATGGGAATACCAGACCACCTGACTGCCTCTTGAGAAACCTGTATGCAGGTCAGGAAGCAACAGTTAGAACTGGACATGGAACAACAGACTGGTTCCAAATAGGAAAAGGAGTACATCAAAGCTGTATATTGTCACCCTGCTTATTTAACTTATATGCAGAGTACATCATGAGAAACGCTGGGCTGGATGAAGCACAAGCTGGGATCAAGATTGCTGGGAGAAACATCACTAACCTCAGATATGCAGATGACACCACCCTTATGGCAGAAAGTGAAGAAGAACTAAAGAGCCTCTTGATGAAAGTGAAAGATGAGAGTGAAAAAGTTGGCTTAAAGCTCAACATTCAGAAAACTAAGATCATGGTATCCGGTCCCATCACTTCATGGCAAATAGATGGGGAAACAGTGGAAACAGTGAGAGACTTTATTTTTTTGATCTCCAAAATCACTGCAGATGGTGACTGCAGCCATGAAATTAAAAGATGCTTACTCTTTGGAAGGAAAGTTATGACCAACCTAGATAGCATATTAAAAAGCAGAGACATTACTTTGTGGACAAAGGTCCATCTAGTTGAGGGTATGGTTTTTCCAGCAGTCGTGTATGGATGTGAGAGTTGGATTGTAAAGAAAGCTGAGTGCAGAAGAATTGATGCTTTTGAACTGTGGTGTTGGAGAAGACTCTAGAGAGTCCCTTGGACAGCAAGGAGATCCAACCAGTCCATCCTTAAGGAGACCAGTCCTGGGTGTTCATTGGAAGGTCTGATGTTGAGGCTGAAACTCCAATACTTTGGCCACCTGATGCGAAGAGCTGACTCATTTGAAAAGACCCTGATGTAGGGAAAGAATGAGGGCAGGAGAAGAGGACAACAGAGGATGAGATGGTTGGATGGCATCACCGACTCAATGGACATGAGTTTGGGTAGGCTCTGGGAGTTGGTGTTGGACAGGGAGGGCTGGCATGCTGCGGTTCATGGGGTTGCAGAGTCACACACGACTGAGCAACTGAACTGAACTGAACTGAACTGGAGAAGAAGGAGAGAGCAATTCAAGGACGTGATGTGGCAGCTGACAGATTTGCACAAGTGCCCAGCCACTTCCAGAGTTAATGGGGTGGGCAAAGAGTCTGCAGAAACAGGAAGTCCTGCAAGAGAGCAAGGAAACACACACACATGCACACACACACACATTATCCAAACCCAGAGAGGGACTCTTGGGTTAGTATCACATTTTCTCTAAAGGTCAGAAGCTCGTTAACCCTTGGCAGATCCACAGAGAGCTGAGAACACAGCCCAGTAAAGATTAGGGCAGGTGCATGGAGGGGCAGATGGTGAGATGGGGCAGGTGAGCTCAGGACCACTTTGGTGCTAGAACTCAGGACCAGAGATGCTCCACAGCCCCATGAACCTTCTCACCTGCCGGGCCCTGGGTTCCACTTCGCACACTGGCCTGCTTCTTTCAGATGCTGCTCATTCTTGAGCGGGCAGCAGAGTGAGTCACCGGATGGAAGGTGTTTAACTAACTGGCTTGCCAAAGTCACAGTGGAGTTACTGGCAAAGCTGACTCCCAAGTCTCCAGCTCCAGGCTGTCCATCAGAAACGCAAGGGCAGGTTATCTGGGTGGCTCCGCTTAGGGATTATCAGAAATTGTTAGCACCTGAAGTGAGGAAGAATGTAAAAAGGACTAGTATTTGTTCAGCACCTACAGTGGATCAGGTGCAGGCTATATGCTAACTAATTTATCCTCACAGCTCATGAAGATGATATTTCTGTTAATCAAATAACATCTATAAAGGTTCTAATATGGTGTATCATGAAGAAGAAAGTTTCTGCAAAATGTCTGGTTATTTGTCCTGCTGCCCCAAGTTACAAAGAATGCAACCCAAGAAGGTATAAGCAACTTAAGCAAAAGTCACCTCTCTAAGTGGAGATTTGAGCTCAGGACCACCAGGCTCTATGTTCTGCATACTTTCCACTATGCTGTGCTGGAAAGGAAACAGGCTGGGCTCTGGTGTAAAACAAATAACTCCTGTTTGCAAGGGGATTTGGGCAAGGTTATTTCTCACCTGGATCTGTGATGGCCTTAGGAATCTTCCCATCTTTAGGTAAGAAGAGTGTACTGGGTTGTAGAGCATCCTGCCCCCAAATTCACGCTCTTCCCAGAGTCCTAGAATGTGATCTTATCTAGAAATCAGATCATTGCAGATGATATTCATTACAATGAGGTCATACTTGAGTAGGGTGGGCCTTTAATCCAATATGACTGATGTCCTTAGAAGAAGTGAACAGACACAGGGAGGATTCCAAAGGGTGACAGAGGCAAAGATTAGAGCGATGTGTCTACAAGTCAAGGAACACCAAGACTTGCCACCAACCACTGGAAAGTAAGACATGGAATGGATTCTCCCCGAAAGGTTTCAGAGAGAACGTGGCCCTGCCTACATCTCAATTTTGGACTTTTGCCCCTAGAACTGTGAGAAAACACATTTCTATCATTTGAGTCACTGAATTTTTGGTAACCTGTCATGCAATCCTGGGAAATTAATACAAAAAGCACTTAAGAAATTTACAGAGTGACTAGTCTCAAAGCACTGCCATCATCACCTTGAGTCAAATGAAAAAAAAAAGAACAAAACTACCTTTAAACTGTGAGACTTGAGGGAGGAAGGGACATTTTGGTCGACGCTGAATTTCCATCACATGCATAAATGTCTCTCGAGCATACGCACTCACACGTACCCTCCCTCCCCTTCTTTCCGCACAGGCTATTTAGAGTGCCCACAATCCACTCAGTGGGGCTGCCCTAGCCTTTCTGGATGAGGTTAGGGGGGCCATTTTATCAGCAGCCATTTCCTGCATTACTGTGACATACTAGGGTTCAGGTGGGGTGACTCTTGCTAGGCGTTTTCAATCTCAGCTGGATTTAGAAGAATCATCCTTTGTCTATGTTGGCATTAACTCCTTAACCACATTCATCTTCCATAAATAAATAACAGTTATGGAATAAGTAAGTGTCATGATTCTCATTATAAATCTATTTCTCAATCTTAGCTGTTTATAAAATTGTGTTGTTGTTCAGTTGCTAAGATGGGTCCAACTCTTTGTGACTCTATGGACTGTAGCCTGCCAGGCTCCTCTGTCCATGGGATTTCCCAGGCAAGAATATTGGACTGAAAAAAAGAAAAGAATATTGGAGTGGGTTGCTATTTCCTCCTCCAGGGGATCTTTCTGACCCAGGGGTTGAATCCGCATCTCCTGTGGTTCCTGCATTGGCAAGTGGATTCTTTACCACTAAGCCATCAGGGAAGCCCTTACAAAATTATAGGGGAATTTTAAAAACATCAGCATCAGGATCCCACTCCAGACCAATGAAATCTGAATCTGAGTCTGTTGCAAATTCCTCCATGTGATTCTCATGTGCAGCTAAAGTGGAGAACCACTGTTCTGGATCTTTGTGGTTGTAAATGTAGTCCATGCACCTAAGCACTGACACCACCTGGGAGCTGGTTAGAAATGCATACTCCTGCCCCACTCCAGATCCGACTCTGCATTCTGACAAGGGAGGGCCCAGGGGATCTGTGTACACACTATATTCAAAAGCCCTGAGCAAGACTGACCCTTTTTTCACCTTGGATGAGAGAAGGAGAATTCCTTTGGCATCCAACACCAAGCCATCAACAAGCACAGGAGGTCCAGCTTTCCTCAGAGATGAGGTTCAAGCTATTTCCTAACAATGCTGGCCATTGAGGGCTGGGATAGCAGCAATGTTGAACTCTGGCTGAATGTCAATTGCAGTCTTACTATTAATATTCTGGTTCTTAGAGTTTTCTGTCTTGGCTACTGTGATTGCATCTCAACCTCCAGGGCCTCTCTGGCAGGGGAGAGGTGGGGAAGGCTGCAGCAGGCACGACTGGGGTGGCTTCTTAGCTCCCAACTGTTCTGTTGCTTTTGGAAATAGTGTCAGCATGCAGGGCAGAGTTCTCACCGGCTGGTGGCAGCGGTGAATTAACTACATCTCTCTTACAGATTCTAAACAAATTCTAGAAATACAGACAGAATTTTTAAATAATGCCATTTTAGCACATTTGGGCAAAGCTAGAATGGAGGACACGGGTTTATTGAATGGATGAACCCAGGAGGACGGTAGCTGAAAATGACATTTTCTCTCCAACCGCTGTCCCTGCCAACTGTGCTGCTGAAAGCTGACTCATCCCTCCTCACATAGATGACTGCTCAGACCCCGCATCTTTCTGAGTCACACTTGGGTGTTAAAAGTCCAGCCCAATAAAATATCAAAGCATTGATCTCTTACCCACCCAACAGTCCCTGGTCCTCCAGCTGGGCCTCCTTCCAAGGAAACTGGCCTCGGGGAGGTGGGAGAGGGTGGCTTCTCCTCCTTGTCCTTCCCTTCTTCTCCCTCCCTCCTCGCTCTGCTCCCCCCACTCTGCCAGGGCCGGGCTGGGCTGGGCAGGCCGGCAGGGTGGGGAGCAGAAAAGGCATATCATGGCTGCTCTGGGAACAGCCTGGCACTGAGGTCCTCTGTGTGGCAGTGCCCGAGGCTGGCTCTTTCCTGTGGAGCATCTCTGTGGGTTTTTCAAGGAACTCCCGTCACTGATCTAGGTGATACACTCTAAGCCTGGCTGCTACCCCCGCATTTCCCATGGACTTCCCTGCTGGTTGTCTTCTCGTGTAGGATGCTCCCAGGACAGTGAAACTCTGGGTTCCCGTGGTCGGGGTTCATCTCTGGCCCTGAGAAGCTCAGGCCCCCCTTCTGGAAGGGCCGGTCTTTCCCAGGTGGCCCATCTCTGGCTCTACTGCAGAAGCACCTCACCTCAAGGACTTCACAAGGCGGCTACCACCAGGTCCGAGAAGACTACCAGTCCTGGCATCTCCAGATTCCGAAGACACAGCCTGGTTCTCCAAGTGATTCTCTTGCGCGTTTCCTTCACGGGTTCAAAGGCCACAGGAGCAGAAGGGGGTGGGCCCCGGAGAGAGGAGGGGGTATACTTCAGGCTCCCTGACCTCTCTTTGTAAGCACATCCTCTCCATCCACTGCAGGGACCATGGACAGCCAGGCCTGCATGCCTTCAGCAGACCTCTGAGGTTCCTGCAGGACCAGCTCTTCCTCCCTCTGACTCGGCCTCAGGGCCGCAAGTGCTGGGATTTAATAACCTAGGGGAAATGCTCAATCAGTGAAGGATGGGGTCAGCGACAAGATCCCTGGCTCCCAGCTGTGGATGGAACAATCATGAGGTTAGTTCTGCACAGTCTCTCAGACCAGGGCAGGGACTCAGACAAGGTAAGAGAGGCTCCAGGGTGCAAGATTTAAGGCAGCACCTACCAGGGTTGTGCGAGAGTGGGTCCCTCCTTAATCTGGCACCCCAAGGGCCTCATCCTTCTCCTGGCCCCATCTCGGAGGGTCCCTAGCGGGATGGGGCCCTGGGTGCTCACAGCAGATCCTACTCAGTAACATCTGGGTCAAGTTCCTCCCTTCAGATCTGAGGTAGGAGATACACAGGCCCCCGGCTGAGCAACTACAGCTGGTCTCCTGCTGATGCTTCAAGACGGGAGGCCAGCAGGAGCACTGGGCCCAGATGGGGTGCATTCTTGTGGGGTTTCCTGGCCAGACACACACCCAGAGGCCCTCAGTCTAGGCGGAAGGACAAAAGGAGGGAGAAGAGGTCAGCTGGAACCCATCTTGGCTGAGAGATGCAAGCCCATACCAGGACCAGATATGAATATGACTGGTCAGAAAGAAAAAAAAAGCAGAAAATTACCTTGATTTAGGCAACCTAAGCCAGCCCCGTTGCACATAACTCACTCTGAGTTCAGCTGCGTGTTCTTTTACATGTATTCTGCTTCTTTTCATAAACACCTTTATCTTTTCACCATCTTGGTCTCTTTGCTGAATTCTTCCTTCAAAGAAGACAAGAACGAAGGTCGTTCCTTTTAGTTTTTCACCACCGGTGTCAGAACCACCTCCCAATAAACTACTTGTACCCTCGTCTCAGGTTTGCTTCTTGGGAATCCAAGACCCTTTCCTGTTTTTACGTATCAACTGTCAGCCTCATCTCCGTCTGCCACTGAGGTAGTGTGAGGCAAGCTCACAGGACTGGGTGTTTTAGCCAATCCTGCCTTTAGGCTTCAGTCTCCCTGACCATAAACCTTCTCCTCCCTGGCAGGAGCCCCCTCTTTCCCTCTGGTTCTGAGCCTGTCAGGCTGCCAGCAGCACCAACAAACCCAACAGATGGGACAGTCCTGGCAACACTGGAACCCTGCTTCCAGCTGGGAACAGAATGACATCATAGGTGATCTTCCTTCAGGCATTTTAGGGCTTTCCTTGTAGTTCAGCTGGTAAAGACTCTGCCTGCAATGCAGGAGACCTGGGTTCAATCCCTGGGTTGGGAAGATCCCCTGGAGAAGGGAAAGGTTACCCACTCCAGTATTCTGGCCTGGAGAATTTCATGGACTGTATAGTCCATGGGGTTGCAAAGTGTCGGACATGACTGAGCGACTTTCACTTCAGGTTTTTGTTTTTTTTTTTCTTCAGGTTTTTAAATTAATGAATTTCAGTTGTGCTGGGTCTTTGTTGTTGCATGGGCTTTTCTCTACTTGGGGCAATCGGGGGCTACTATCTAGTTGCAGTATGCGGGTTTCTCATTGCAGTGGCCTCTCTTGTTTCAGAGCACAGGCGCTAGGGTGTGCGAATTTCAGTATTTGTGGCATACTGGCTCAGAAATTGTGGCTCCCAGACTCTGGAGCACAGGATCAGTAACTGTAACACAAGGGCTTAGCGGCTCTGTGGCAAGTGGGATCTTCCTGGACAGGGATCGATCCTGTGCCTCCTGGCAGGCGGATTCTTTACCACTGAGCCACCAGGGAAGCCCTTCCTTCAGCTTTAAGAAAGAAAAGTCCACAAACCCCCCTCCCCCGAAATTAACCTTAACAATTGGAAACACTCCAAATGCCCAATAGTAGAAGGTTAAAATACAGTATATCTGTACAGTGGAATATACATGGGCATTCAAAATGATGTGAAAGGCGTTTAGTCGTGTACGACTCTTTGTGACTCCAAGGACTGTAGCCCTCCAGGCTCCTCTGTCCATGGGATTCTCCAGGCAAGAATACTGGAGTGGGTTGCCACTTCCTTCTCCAGGGGATCTTGACCCGTGGATCCAACCCGGCTCTCCTGCATTACAGGCAGATTCTTTATGTCCGAGCCACCAGGGAAGCCCTTCAAAATGATATTGTACCTCTATTCTTACTGATGCTGATGAATTTTCATAACATATTAAGTGATACAAAGATTTAAAAAAAAGAAAGAAGCCTACAATGGACAGGTGGGTTGAGACCGGAAGGAGAGTTTTCACTCAGATTTCAGGTCTCTGCCTTCAGTTCCCTCCTTCCTGGCGTTTCTGCTCCCACTTTGCAGTTGCTCTGGCAGCCTCAAGTTCTGACTTGCCCAGAATATGACATGCAGCGTGACAGAAGTAGGCACATGCCCTCTTGTCCTCACATTGACTCACGAAACAGGGCCATGGTCTGGAGACTGGGGGAGCAGAGGAGAAAGTGTGGGAAGAACTCACACCTGAGGAAGGATGTGGGCTTGGGGTCTAGAGGGTGACACCCTGTTAGGGAAACGAAATGGTCTCGTTTAGGCTTCACAGACAAAGCAGAGCAGGCCTCTGACCTTGCTTCTAACCTGCCTGGACACTGCCCTGACTGTGAGTGACTGACTGCTGTGAGTGGAAGCCTTGCAAGCACCATAGATAGAGGCTGAATCTTGAGACTGTTGAGCCCCGGGAGGTGTCCTGGCCAACCAAGTCACAGGCTTAACAACACTCTAAGTTTTATAAGACAAAGCAAACAGCATTAACAGGAAACCAGAGCTGCTATTTGCTCACAGATTGATGATATCAGTTTGCATCCTGGGATTAAAAGTGGGAACCCCGAGGTGCAGTCTTTGAAGTCTCACCCACGGAGCGGACGCGGTGCTTGGGTCCTTTTCCCAACTGGGACTCCAGACGTGCTGTGTCACGGGGACTTCCCAGTGCTGTTTGAGTCTGGATGCTGGTCAAAACCCAATTTGGTGATGTATCCTCTCAGTTCAGTCGCTCAGTCATGACTCTGTGACCGAATGGACTACAGCATGCCAGGCTTCCCTGTTCATTACCAACTCCCAGAGCTTGCTCAAACTCATGTCCATCAAGTCAGTGATGCCATCCACCCATCCCATCCTCTGTCGTCCCCTTATCCTCCTGCCTTCAATCTTGCCCAGCTTCAGGGTCTTTTCCAATGAATCAGCTCTTCACACCTGGTGGCCAAAGTATTCGAGTTTCAGCTTCAGCATCAGTCTTTTCAGTGAATATTCAGGACTGGTTTCCTTTAGGATTGACTGGTTTGATCTCCTTGCATATGTATCCTCTGTTGTTTCTATTTATCTTTTCTTTTAATGTTTTCTTTTAATGTTAGTATATTGAAAGTAAGCTAGATAATCCTCTAACAAACATTTGTATTATTTATTTGTATAGAACGAGTGGCTTATTTTGTTAACAAATCCTTTGAACCTGAGACGAAAGGGAAAACTTTCAGCAAAACACACGTGCAATTATGATTTTGTAGAACAGGAGGAATCCAGGGAAGGGATCATTTTAGAGTTTGGGTGTGATGTTAGTGCTATGCCAAGAAAACCAATCTCATCTTAGTGTCTGCTTTCTTGGGTCACTACCGGCCTCAACTGTTGCAAGTTGGGTTCCCCAGAAGGAGCTCTGAGAGGAAGATGAGGGTGATTACGTTGATTAAGGGGTGCCCTTGAGGTCAACATCTGTGGGAGGGAGAGAAGGAAGGCAAGAATTGAGGAGATGGAGAGGTGAAGCTGTGAAAGCCTCAGCTCACCCCCCACCCCACCTCCCCCAGGAGCTCTGCCATTGGAATAACCCTTCTGAGACGCCTCAGCTTGGGTTGAGACAGTCAGGCCTTTATAACCTGGTATAGACCAGTTATTGGATGCAGGCTGGACCTTTAGCTGAACAATTTCTGAGACTGCCGACAGCAGGGGGCCACCTGCCCACAGCACTCCCAGAAGCTGGGGGAATAAGTCCTTCAGTCTGAAGGGAGACCAGGGCACATCCCAACCGAGTCCTTTGGACCTCTGTCCGTCTCCTCCACCAGACGAGCTCCTTATGGAACACAGCAGAGGGGACAGCTCAGGGACCACCTTCTCCTCTCACAACAGACCTAACGATAATTACGCCTTGGGCCACACTTATTGATGGGTGGACAAGCTGCTTCCTCCAACTTCAAGGAGCCTGCATTCTAAGAAAATCAGCTCTGGTGCCGGCATGCAGGTAGGGGTCTTTGTCAAACAGAGAAAGTCACTATTACTGTGCCCTTTTGAAGTGCTGGCTCCACTTCTGGCTGAGCTGGCTTGTGGGCCTGGTTTTCTCAGGATGAGAAATTGAAGGAGGGATCAGGGGAGAAAGAGGAGGAGGATGGCTGAGGCCCAGAGGGGTGAAGGGCAGGAAGGTGGATGGGGGCAAAGAGACCAGGAAGGCACCAGTAAAAACAAGACCAGCACCGGAAAGAGGACCAAGGTCTGGGGAGTAGGAAGGAGGCTGATTCAGGGACCCTCCTGCCATCTCTCTCTCACACTTGCCTAACTGAACCTCAGCACTCCTAAGCCCACCTGTCTGTTCCACACAGTAGCTCCTGGTTGAAGTACACATTGTCTCCTGCCTGGGGCTTCTCATGTGGCTCAGTGGTAAGAATCTGCTTGCCAGTGCAGGAGACATAGGTTTGAACCCTGGGTTGGGAAGATCCCCTTGAGGAGAAAATGGCACCTCAGTCCAGTATGTCTTATCGGGAGGATCTCATGGACAGTGGAGCCTGGTGGGCTGCAGTCCATGGGGTTGCAAAGAGTCGGACACGGCTGAGCACCCATATGAGCACCTGCTTAGTTGCACTTAGCTCCTGATGATAAGACTCAAGCAGACTTTCCTCATTACCAGCCTATTCAATGTCCCCCATACACTCAGCCTCCCAGCCTCCAAAACAACCATTTCACCCCATACTCTGTCCTCACTCTCAGCCAGTTGCCTTGCTTCTTGGCTTCCCCTGTGGCTCAGCGGTAAAGAATTTGCCTACAATGCAGGAGACACAGGAGATGCCAGTTGGGATCTGATCCCTGGGTTGGGAAGATCCCCTGGAGGAGGACACGGCAACCCACTCCAGTATTCTTGCCTAGAGAATCCCATGGACAGAGGAACCTGGCAGGCTACAGTCCATGAAATCTCAAAGAGTCAGACATGACTACGCAACTGAACATGCCCTGTACACCCTAATTTCACTGAAAAACTAGAATCAATCAAAACGGCTATTTTGGCGGCAGGGCCTGGGCAGCCAGAGCGCAGGCCTCAACTCTGGGCTCCAAACACCATGTGAGGGGGACTTTGGGGCTGAGGGGAGCTGGCGCCCCCCAGGGGAGATGTGACCCCACACCCCTACCCTCTGGGCCATATGCAGGATGCCGGCCTCTGCCCTACAGCAGTCACCAGAGAGATGAGTAACAACAAACAGCAGTGGTCAGCAGTGTTCGTGATCCTCTTTGCCCTCATCACCACCCTCGTCCTCTGTAGCTCCAACAGTGCCAGTGAGGTCTCTCATTACAGCTCCCTATGGGGCCGGATCCGCCAGCTGGTCAACCTCAAGAAGTGGAGCATCACTGATGGCTACATCCCCATTCTCGCCCACAAGACACTGCCCTCCCGGTGCCACCAATATGATTGTCACCAGCTCCAACCACCTGATTTGCTAGGTACCAAACTGGGCCCTGAGGTCAAGCAGGCTGAGTGCACAATCCGCATGAACAACACACCCACCACAGACTACTCAGACCACCTTGTGGGTAACAAGACCACCTTCCGCGTAGTGGCCCATTCCAGTGTATTCCGTGTGCGGCCGAGACTCTAGGAGTTCATCATCCAGACCTCCGAAACCCTGTTCATCTTCTGGGGTCTCCCAAACAAGATGCAGATGCCCCAGGACAGCCTGGTGTGCATCATCCAGAGGGCAGGCCTGGTGTTCCCCAACATGGAAGCTTACACCATCTCTCTTGGCTGCATGACCCAGTCTGATGACCTCTTCCAGAGTGAGACAGGCAAGGACAGGGAAGAGTCCTACTCGTGGTTGAGCACAGGCTGGTTCACTGTTGAGTCACAGGTGGTGACTGCGGTGGAGTAGCGTGACCCTGTGCACATCTGTGGCATGGTGCCCCCCAACGACCGCAGCAGCCCCTCCTACAGCGCATGCCCTACCACTACTACGAGCCTAAGGTGCTGGACGAGTGTGCCACCTACACTCAGAATGAGAAGGGCAACCACCCTCCCTTCATCAGGAAGAAGAGGGTCTTCTCTTGCTGGGCCCAGCTGTACGGAATCACCTTCTCCTAACCCTGCTGGACCTAGGCCACCCTGCCTATGGGGCTCTCACGAGGGACAAAGGAGAAGTGGGAGTCCACGCAGGCCATCTCCTGACCCATCATGGCTTCCAGGAGTGTCTTCCGGCCCATCAGACCTTGAAGAGGGTGTATCCTCCAGCCATTCAGGGCCTGGGGGAATCTCTTGGCCAAACAGGGATTTGGGTTTCTATATGGTTATTGGGTGTCAAGGGTATTTCCTGTCCAGTCAGGGTCTGAGCACAGTCAGTCAGAGTAATCTGAGGCTAAGGTCATGTCCTTTCCCGTGAGGCCTGGGTTCAGAGCCCCAGGGTGGACCCCAAATCACTTCCTATTGGCTGGGACAGGGGGGTCCTGTTCCAGGAAGCTGAGAACTTTGTGTCGCCCCCTCACTTTCCAGAGCCAGAGAGAGGTTGTGTGGGGGTAAGAGGCCAGGCTGGGGCATTTGTGGGGTTGGGGGATCTCCAGGGGTGAGAGACTGGTGAGACTGGCGACTGGTGTCTTGGTCCTCTCCCTGGGATTTGCCTCTGGAAAAATGACATCTGCATCTCTCATGCTCAAGTGAAAAACAGAATCTATTTTCTCTGCAAATGACCCTATTTCGTTCCTTTTAGGGGTAGACTAATATTCTATGGGGGGGGAGTGGTGATGGGAGGGAGGCCCCAGAGGGAGGGGATATATGTATACATATGGCTGATTCATTTCACTGTGCAGTAGAAACTAACATACATTGTAAAGCAATTACAGTCCATAAAAACAAAACAAAAAGAATCATAATCCATTAACTCCTCTCTTTGCCTCACCCTGTACATCCAATCCTCTAGCACGTCTTCTTGTTCCAACCTTCAAAATATATCTGAACCCACAGCATCTCCCACTAGAACTACAGTACTCGCTTCGCCACTCTCTCCAGTCACTCATTCCTTGACAATCCCCACTCTGGCGACGCTGTCCATTTTCTGGTCCGTCCCGCACAAGCTGTTTTCCTGGGAGGAGAGTAAGGCAGAGGTGAAGGGACACACACTGGAGCAACCGCCTGATTCAAAACCCTACGTGTGGGCTTCCATGGTGGCTCAGTGGTAAATAATCTGTCAATGTCGGAGACAAGGATTCGAGCCCCGATCCGGGAAGATCCTACATGCCGTGGAGCAGCTAAGCCCGAGCACTACAACTACCGAGTGTATGCTCTGGAGCCCGGGAACCACAACTACTGAGGCCGTGCTGCAGCTGCTGAAGGCCGCCGGGTCTAGAGTCCATGCTCCGCAACAAGAGAAGCGACCACAGTGAGGAGCCCACACACCGAAACTACAGAGTAGCCTCCACTCACCACGACTGGAGAAAAGCCTGTGTATCAACGAAGGCCCAGCCCAGCCGAAAATAAATACATAAATAAATAAATATTTTTTTAAAAACCCATCTATGGGTTTTTACTCAGCCGTCAAAAAGAATTCATTTGAACCAGTCCTAATGAGATGGATGAAACTGGAGCCCCTTATACAGAGTGAAGTAAGCCAGAAAGATAAAGAACATTACAGCATACTAACACATATATATGGAATTTAGAAAGATGGTAACGATAACCCTATATGCAAAACAGAAAAAGAGACACAGAAATACAGAACAGACTTTTGAACTCTGTGGGAGAATGTGAGGGTGGGATATTTCAAAAGAACAGCATGTATACTATCTATGGTGAAACAGATCACCAGCCCAGGTGGGATGCATGAGACAAGTGCTCGGGCCTGGTGCACTGGGAAGACCCAGAGGAATTGGGTGGAGAGGGAGGTGGGAGGGGGGATCTGGATGGGGAATACGTGTAAATCTATGGCTGATTCATATCAATGTATGACAAAACCCACTGAAATGTTGTGAAGTAATTAGCCTCCAACTAATAAAAAAATTAAAAAAAAAAAAAAAAACCCATCTATGATCAGCCACGTGCCCTGGGGCAAAATTATTCCACCTCCTCTTTCCTCACATTTCTTACTTGTAAAGGAGGGATAACAAATATGTATTTGCCTTATAGAACTCTTCTGAGGGTTAAAGGGAGTCCTCTCCCCTAACAGCTCAAAACTGCAATCACTTACTAAGCACCTGTGAGAGGCCAGGCTTCCTGCTCAGTCCAGTACACATTTCTGTTTTTTAAATTGGATACACAACATACCTGGGGACAAGTGACAGTGGGCCAGGGGCACTCTAAGCCACAAGATAAATGTTTAAAAAAAAAATCTTGAATACAGTTGACAATGGGGAAAGACCATTCCATGAAAAGAGACCATTTATGTAATGGTGTGGGAGGAATAACATTAAGCAAGGACTTAATGAATACTTATTGTATCAGGCATTGTTCTAGGAGCTTTACAAATACCAACTTACTCAATTTTTTAGCAGCTCTATGAAGCAAGTCCGGTATTGTGCCCATTTTATAAGTGAAGAATAAAAAGAAGACGTTGAGTAACATGCTGAGGTCACCTGGCTATTCCAGACAGGATTTGGAATCTGGCAGCGTGGCCCCAGCGTGGGTCCCTCTAACTTCCACCTTCCACGGTCTCGCTGTGAAACAGCTGCCAAGGGACAGGGCTTGAAAGGACACAGGTTTCACCAGAGATGAGTGACTGGAAAGAGACAAGTGGAAAAGAAGAGATAGGAATGAAGAATGGTAGCTTTGGGTGCTCTCAACCTGGGCTTGAATCCCAGCTCAGCCACAGCCCACCTGTGCTTGGACCCAGTACACAGGTTTCTTACCTGTAAAATGAGTTCACAGCTATATCTTAGGCAGTTGGGTACATAAATAGCACCCACTGCTTATTAACCGTCCTTCTCCTTTAGGATCTTCTTCCTGTTATTATGGGCTTCCCTTGTGGCTCAGTTGGTAAAGAATTCGCCTGGAACGCAGGAGACCTGGGTTCGATCCCTGGGTTGGGAATATCCCCTGGAGAAGGAAAAGGCTACCCACTCCAGTATTCTGGCCTGGAGAATTCCTTAGGGTCACAAAGAGTTGGACACGACTGAGCGACTTTCACTTCACACTTCCTGTTACTGTAAAAGAGTTGAGCTCTTCTAGATCCTAATTTGGAGAAGGCAATAGCAACCCACTTCAGTACTCCTGCCTGGAAAATCCCAGGGATGGAGGAGCCTGGTAGGCTGCAGTCCATGGGGTTGCGAAGAGTTGGACACGACTGAGTGACTTCGTTTTCACTTTTCACTTTCATGCATTGGAGAAGGAAATGGCAACCCACTCCAGTGTTCTTGCCTGGAGAATCCCAGGGATGGCGGAGCCTGGTGGGCTGCCATCTATGGGGTCGCACAGAGTCGGACATGACTGAAGCGACTCAGCAGCAGCAGCAGCAGCAGATCCTAATTTACTATGATGCTATGATAAAAGGGTCAATCCACCAAGAAGACATAGCATCTGTAAATGTGTATGTGAAAACAGAGCTGAAAAACATATAAAGCAAAACTTGATAGAACAAAAGGAGAAAAAGACACATCAACAACGATGATTGTGGGGCCTCCCTGTGGCTCAGTGGTAAAGAATCCACCTGCCAATGCAGGAGACACAGGTTCGCTCTCTGGCTCAGAAGATCCCATACACTTTGGAGCTACTAAGACCATGTGCCATAATCATTGAGCCTGTGCTCTGGAGCCTGGGAACCACAATTACTGAGCCCACGAGCCACAGCTAAAGAAGCCCATGTGCCCCAGAGCCTGTGCTAAGCAGCACGAGAAGCCACTGCAACGAGAAGCCAGCGCACCGCAACTGCAGATGAGGCCCCGCTGTCGGCAACTGGATTGAAAAGCCTGTGCAGCAACGAAGACCCAGCCCAGCCAAAAATCAATAAATAAATCTTTAAAAAAAACAACAACGATAATGGTGGACTTTAAAAACCCTCCCTCAACAATAGATAAAGCAACTAGACAGAAAATCAGGATCTACGAGAGCTCAACTCCACCATCAACTAACAGAATCTCACTGACATTTATAGAACACCCAACAATAGCAGGATACACATTCTTTTTAAAAGCTCAGAGATCGGGAGGTGGGAGGGGGGATCGGGATGGGGAATACGTGTAAATCTATTGCTGGTTCGTGTCAATGTATGACAAAACCCGCTGAAGAAATAAATAAATAAATAAAATTTTAAAAAAATAATAAAAAAAATAAAAGCTCAGAGATCAAATACTAACAGAGACTATATCCTGGTGAATAAAATAAACCTCAACAAATTTAAGAGAATTTAAATCATATAATCAAATCTCTGACCATAATGGAACTTAACTAGAAATCGGTAACAGAAAAATTTCCAAATACTTGGAAAGGAAACAACACACTTCGGATTAACCATGGATCAGAGAAAGTCTCAAGAAAAACCAAATATACACAAACACACACATAGTGAATTGAGTTATTCTTAGTACCATTTATGCTAACTTATGGCTTACAGAGAACATCGCTGTTAAATCTAATGTACTGACCACTCCACGTCGGTACACTACATACATGGTCACATACAGTATCCCATTTAATTCTCACAAAAACTCTAAGAAAGAGAGTTTCTATTATTATTCCCATTTTGTTAATGCGGCAACAGAAGCTTACATCAGCTAAATAGCTTGTCTGACGTCTCAGAGCTATTAATAAATGACAAAATCAGCTAAATTGAAGCACCAGAACTTTGTGAAAATGTCAGGTTTCACGGAATATCCGGAAACCTGCCACAGATGACAACCCTACCTAACCAACCCCTTTATAACTAAGTCATATCTCCACACCCTTACCAAAACACTGCCCACCATCTGGAGTGAAATAGGCTTTCTCTCCAGCCCCTGATACCTGCCAGGAGGGGGGAAATTCAAAGGGAGAGAAGGACCACAAAGCCCTTCGCATGAGCAGGAGAGATGCAGACATCTCTGAGGTCATAAATGCCAATACCTCTTTTGGTATGAGTCAGAGGGTTCATTGAGAACATCAAGATAGTTTTATTTCCAGATAAACATCAGAACAGAAATAAAAATAGTTATTTGACCTATGAAATACAGAAAAGTTCATATGCTTTTTTCTAGGGTGGGGTGGCAAGAGTGGATGCAAGAGATTTTAAAACTGTACTTAATTTTTATTTTTAGCCCTCTGTGTGTGTGTATGCGTGTGTGTGCACGCATGCGCCAAGTCATGTCTGACTCTTTGAGACCCCACGGACTGTAACCTGCCAGGCTCTTCTGTCCATGGAATTTTCCAAGCCAGGATACTGGAGTGGGTTGCCATTTTCTACTCCAGGCGATCTTCCTGACTCAGGGACTGAACCCGCATTTCTTGTGTCTCCTGCATTGCAGGAAGATTCTTTCCCACTGCACCACCTGGGAAGCCCCTTTAGCTCTGTAATAATGCCAAAACTGTAAACAATATTCAAAATTTATAACAAAATATAGCTGTCCATATAGCTGTCCCTTGTCCCCAAACCCCATACTAGTCCCACACTCCAGAAAAAGATCACAAAAAATACTTTCAGTTCCTTTCCCCCTCTGGTATTTACCTTCAAAATTTCTAAATAGTAGGCTTATCCTGGGGCTTCCTGCGTGGCTCAGATAGTAAAGAATCTGCCTGCCATGTGGGAGACCCAGGTTTGATCCCGGGGTCAGGATGATCCCGTGGAGAAGGGACCAGCAACCCACTCCAGTATTCTTGCCTGGAAAATCCCATGGACAGAGGAACCTGGTGGGCTACAGTCCATGGGGTCACAAAGGCTTATCCTACCATTTCTCAATTTATAACTTTTATTTTCTGTTGATCTGCTGTTGAGAAGTTTGAGGATTTGGTCCTCTTCCCCTCCTGACTCCTTTAACCTCACATAACATTTCAAAAAGACGGCTCCTAGGTCCTCATAGTTGACAATACACTGTATGTAGACTTTTAAGTCCGAGGGTTTGTTTGTTTTTTTCATCCCATTGAAAATTTCTTCTTATCTGCCACTTAATGCCTCAATGTATGATGATAATACCTCATCATACAGAAGTCTCTAATTTTTTTTCAACTGCTTCCTTGTTTTGGAATTTGAGTGGATTTCAACTTTTTTCTACTGTAAATAATATTAAAAAAACACTTGAACATGCATTTTAAAAACAACATTTAAACATCTAAGGATTCTTAGATGAGGAATTAATGAATCAAAATGTACATTGTCAACTATGAGGGGGAAATGGCCACAGAAAATACACTGGGTGGTGTAAGAGCAAGTACAGAATAAAAATAGAGAGTTAATTCTCCTTGTCGCAAATAAGGAAAGAGACTTTTCTCCCCTCTCCCTTTTGTTTCAGAATTTCTCTGTCCTACTCGAATGTGCATACATCTTTATAATGACCTCATAACTGAGGATCATTTCCTGAGGACCTGGGAGCCATCTTTCTAAAGAGCAAAGTGTATCCCAGTTTCCATGGAAGGATGACAGCCTAACTGGTGGCCCCTTGTTCCAATCTACAGTGAGAGCTTGTTTCTCCTCTGATTAAGGCCAACACGGGGTCTCCCCAAATACTCTGGTAAATGTGGAGCCAACTACATGTGACGAAAGGTGCTGCTGAGTCCTCTTGCTGCTGCTGCTGAGTCGCTTCAGTCGTGTCCGACTCTGTGACCCCATATATGGCAGCCCACTAGGCTCCTCCGTCCCTGGGATTCTCCAGGCAAGAACACTGGAGTGGGTTGCCCTTCCCTCTTACTCGGGGCCTAGTTATTGCTCACCTCGAGAATGTGTATGTAAGGGGCTGTATCCGCTTGGCTAAATAAGGGGGTGCGATTATGTTCCACCTTTGCCATCTCTTAGCAGATTGCTTGCGATGTGATCACATTCTGAACTTGTGGCTCAGATGGTAAAGCATCTGCCTACAATACGGGAGACCCGGGTTCGATCCCTGGGTCGGGAAGATCTCCTAGAGAAGGAAATGGCAACCCACTCCAGCACTCTTGCCTGGAAAATTCCATGGACGGAGGAGCCTGGTAGGCTACAGTCCATGGAGTCCCAAAGAGTTGGACACAACTGAGCAACATCAATGTCAATATGTCAATATATATAGTATAAATGCACATTCCGGTTTAAAATAGTATATATATTCAATAATAAAAGTGTTTTCTTCCTCTGCTGCCTTTGTGGAGAGGTTTTTCTGGGCTGGGAGAAGATTTCGCTTTTTTAAACTATATTCTTTCTATAACCAAGCAGGACTTTGTGGGGCCTCTCCAGACAGACCCCTCCCCCCAAGTCCTCTGCTATACTTACCCTCTGAAAGTACCTAGATAACAGTATCTGCTGCAAATTTCCTGAGTTGCCTTACAGATGCTTAAACCTCCACCAAATGGAAAAAGTTAACTGCTTGATGACCATGAGTATGTAGCCCCCAGACTTTCTGGAGCCTGAGGACTGATAATGTTAGCCCCTGTGACACTGCCCTGTTACCTCACCATCAGCCAATTAGAAAATTGTGCAAGAGCTGAGCACATGCACTTCAATTCCCTTCCCTCATCTGGCCTGTAAAAATGCCCTCCCTAAAACCCATCATGGAGTTCAGTTTTTTTTTTTTGGGCATTAGGTTACCCAGACTCCTTGGCTGACACCTTAAAATAAACTCTGCACTTTCCTTCACCCCAACTCAGAGTCAGTAGCTTGGCTTTTTACTGCACATGGGCAGGCAGACCCAAGTTTGGTTCCATAAGATCTCAACAATGGCACTCTGCCATAATGATATTAACATTTGCCATCCCTGGATGGAGTGGAATCCCACTGCTAACAAGGTGTAAGCTCATCACTACATTAGTTTTTCACACCAGAGAGTGAAAGTCTGTGTGTGCGCCTAGCCTTGGAAACCTCAGGCCTAGTACCACGTCCTATAGCTCTTCAGACTCTATTTCAGAGAATGACCTTTTTCGCCTTTTCAATCACTTGTGCATGGCTCCTAAACATTCTACAGATGCCACTGGGCATCTTAGCCAGGTCTTGTGCTGTCCTCTCCCCACTGAGAATAGCTCCCATCACATCTTTAAATTGAGGCTCTTTTCACCGTATCCTGTCCTTGAACTTCTTTCAACCACAGACTATGACAATTTTCCAAGATGCACCATCCTCTGTTCCTGACAAGACCCTGTGAGTAAAGAGTCTATGGAGAATCTGCTAGCAAGAAGACACTCTAACATGACGTAATTCACAGAAATGATAAGCCATCACCTTTACCGTGTCCTCATTCCATGGTGAGAATCGAGTTGCAGGTCCTGCCCGGTTCAAGAGGAGGGGATCATACAAGGGTGTGAATGGCAGTTGAGGGGATCATTGGACCATCCTCGAGTCTACCCATCACAGTCTTCTGAGAGTTTGATTAGACACAGGCTCATACCTCCTCATCCTGTGATCCATGCCTCCTAACCTTCCTTAATTTTTTCTACCCTTTTGTCTTGCAGTGCAATTCTGGTAGTATCTTCAGAGCTTTCTTAAAGTTCACAAATTCTTCTTCTCCTGTGTTTAACCTTAACTCATGTGTTGCATTTTGCATTTTTAGTCATTTTGTATTTCTTATTTCCAGAATATCTACTGTTTTCTATATCACAAAAAGTAATTTCCACAGCCTTGCTATTTCATCATATTCCACTATTTTTATTTTTTGAAATACATTAATATATTAGTTTTAGTCTTTATTTACAATTTCTGTATCCAAAGTCCTCACGGGTTTGGTCTCGAGGTTTGATGTTTTTGGTTAATTCTGATCATTGCTGGCTCAGTTCCCCGTATGTTTTGATTTTCCATTTGATTGGATTTTTGATTGTGAACTCATATTACTTGGAATTTTACCTAAAATTCTGCCTTTTCCACCCTGCTCTGCCTATTTGGATCTATTTTCACCACATCAGGCATGTAGCCCTCTGTATCCCTTCCCGTGACGCTGCCTCAGCTTGAATAGGGTTCTCCCAGCAAGATCCCTAATCTGCTGTACCCAACTCTCTGCTTCCAGCTCTGGAAGCCTCTCCTTCCCTTGGTCCTTTTAAGCCTGAAAGTGGTAGCAGTTCATTTTGCTGTTATGCTGTGGGGACGAGGTTGCTGCCTCAGTCCCTGCGGGGCTGCTATTTGCCCCTATCTTTGTAAATAGCCCCACCCTTTTTTAAAAAATTAGCTGCAGCAGATCATCATTGGGGCACACGGGACCTTTAGTTGTCGCACATGGGATCTAATGCCCTGACCAGGAATCCAAGCCAGGCCCCTTGTGTTGGGAGTGTGACGTCTTAGCCACTGGACCACTGGGGAAGTCCCTAAATAGCCCTTTACAAATCAACTACCTGATTCAATAGAGAGTCCATACTTGACCCACTTACGCGCCTTCCCAGCCTGCTCAGCCCTGCTGGCCTTCCGAACACTGACTGCTTCCCAGTTGGAGTGTCCCATGGTGTCAGCATCCCCAGGGGCTAGGTGACGGCTGTGGGCAGCCTCTGTCACGTCCACTGCACCCGCAGACGTGCCCGCTCTGCCTCTAGGTCTGACCTGCCTGTACCCAAGGAGCCTCTGGCCGTCCCAGTGGCTGCCCAGAGAGCCCAGGTTACAGAACCCAGAAATGCAGGGAAGTGAACGCCCCAGGGGCGAAACGTGGACCAGAGAGGTTTAAGAGAAAGAGAGGATTAAACCGCTTGCTCTTTGCCCCTGCAGGTGACTGTTCTAAGAGGTGGTGGCTCCCCGTGTCTCAGGGAGAGGTCCCACACGCCCTGGTGACCAGTGCTCTTCCTCGTGAAGCTGTGGCCAGCTCAGGAATAAACCACTGTGTACTGTTCCTCTCCCAGCCTCACTTCCCTTTTCCCTTCACTTTGTTTTCTTGACTCACACATCCCAATATGGCAATTACTACACAGGCTTTTTGCGTCAGCCTCTGCTTTCTAGGGACGGAGCTAAGACAGGCACTGAGGGGGCTGTCCTTTGAGGACTCTGGCTCTGTGTGGGCCTCAGACAGACTCCCTCCTTCCAGCCCAGCCTTTGTCTCCTTGTCTCCTCACTGCAGAGGTACAGTTCATGAAGACCAGGCTCCCGACCTCAGGGACCCCAGGGTGCCCAGGGTGACGCAGGCTCCGGTTTTCCTCACTTTTCTGAATTTGCATTTCAGGCTCTGAGATCTTTCTGGGCTTTTCTGCCACATCAGTCATTTATTTTAAAAGGTGTTTTAAAATAGTCACCCAGTTTCTTAGGTAGCCTGAACCAGAAGGGTGGCCCTAGACTTTCTCATTGACTATATTACCTGGAAACCCTCTTTCTATTTTGCATTTTTTTCTCTACCATTTTCTTTCTTTTCCTCAGCCCACTGTCTTTCATCCCTTCCAGGATTTGACGTAGGCATAGTCTCTGGAAGGCAGAGACTCCAGACTGAACCTTTGGAATTCAAAGTTCTGCACCCTTATCCTACCCCCAGCCTCAGCTCAGGGCTCCATGAATCTGCTAGAACAGGCCAAAAGCAGGCAAGCACACTCCGTGTATCTCTTGGAGAGGCCCTAGGGAGGATGTGGACTCGCCGTCTCATCATCCATCTGAGTGGAAAGCGGGCACACACGCGTGGGCTCAGCCCTCCAGCCACCCCTGCTTCTCACACACAGAGGCAGGGCTGGAAGAATGACTCAAAAGCATTTCGAAAATAGCTGTCCATGGCCCCTGACGGTCAACTTACATATGGCTCTGACACTCCGAGTCATGAGCGCCCTTTGGTCACAGCGAGGTCCCAGATGACATCATCCGTGAGATGTCGCATCGGCCCGTGCACCCCAGACGTGTTGTTCAGAATCGGTCACCTGGCAAATGAAGGGTCAGTGGAAAAGCAGCTGCCAATAGCGACAGAGAAGAATGGGCAGTTTCACGAACCCTGTGTGTGCCAGCTGCCTGCCTTTCTGAAGGTCTGCCTGACTGTCCCCCCGCCCAGGTGTTACCTCAACAGGAACCCTTCTGAAGCCTGGTCACCCACAGTGTGGTGTCTCCAAAGACCACCCTGGCGATGGGGGGCCCAGGTGCACAGCTGAATTCCAGGAACTCTTGAAGGGAACCAGCTTTTCCATGGCGGCCTCCAGGGAAAAATCCATTCAGTTACAGGACTGAGACCTGGCCCCCTTGTCCAGCTGCCTCACCCCTTGCCCTGAATGTCAGTGACCTCTGGATGTTCCCCAGGGCCCCGGAGAGTGGCCTGGTGGGCCTCAAGACCTCATCCTTCTCCTCTCCACCGGGCCTTTTAACTTCTCTGTCCCTCCTCCCTCATCCAATCTCCGCTTCCCCCCCCAAACCCGCCCCGCCCATGTCTTCAGCAGATTCCTTGTTCACTCTTGTGCTTTACCGTTTTCCTTGTGTTTGGTAAACTTTGTGAGTCAGTCACTGTCATTTCTGTGTGTTTTGGGGTGAGGCAGAAGCCTAGCTAAGCAGGCCTTGAGGTGTGCATCCATCAGGGTAAAAGAGGCACATGGCTTCAGCTCTGCCTGCAAAAGGCTTCTGAGTGTGGGGGCAGGAGGGGTGCTCAGTGAATACATGACTTGTTCTCCTGAATGCTCCCTCTGAACATCCTTCTCAGTCTTTCTCACAGAAGTCCTTTCAAGTCCTATCCTGACGCCGGGCTTTCTCTCCTTCTCGCTCCCACCCGGCACACTTGCTTTCTGCCAGCCTGTCTGTGTGTCTGTCTCTGCACCTGTCTCCACTCTCCTCCCCGGCCCCTTCTCCCTGAGAAGAGGGGCAGGTGAGTGGGGACTGGGAACAGGGTGCAGCCCCCGGGGCTCGGCCTGGAGAGGAGGGATGGAGACATCTGCTGGGTGACTGCTGAGTCCGCCTGGCCCTGCCCGGTTTCTCGACCTTTCCAGGCAGAACTGCTTCCGCTCATACTCTTCCATCTGGGGGGAAGGAGCCCCGAGGTTGAGTTCCAGTGCCCGACCCTGGCCCTGCACCCAGCGCCTGCGCCCACCAGCCATCTGCCCCCTTTCACCATTTCCCCTTCACCCTGTGGGGGTCCCCAAGACAAGCACACTTACTCGGGGATTTTTAGGGCTTGGATACCATTTCCCGAGAAGCCTGGGATCTCCCAAAGAACAGGGCTGAGCTGGGCTTGACTGGGTGACCACGGCCCCTCTGAGGGAGGCCCTGGAAGTGGGGGCCAGCCCTCGGAGAGGAGGAAGGCCCAGCCGTGGGAGCTCTCCAGGTCCAGCTTCCGCCCCTCAGGCACTCACCCGCTGGCGGCGTGGGCGGCGGCCGCCCTTCCCAGCTGCCCTTGTGACTGGCTCCCTCTGGCGGCTGCCGCGGGAAGTGCTGACGAGGTCAAAGTGCAGCTGTCGACGTAGGTCAGGACACAAGGTTCCTGTAAACCCCAAGAAGACAAATGTTATTCTCTGTTCTGCAACCTTTTACCTCTACAGGAATGGCAAAGTGTTATGTCTTTAAGGTCAGAACCTTGAGAATGGGCTCTCCGGCGTATTTCAGGCTATAGGCAGCATTCTTAACTGGAAACAAAAGCAAGACAGTACAAAGGTTAGGCGGAACAGATCTGATATGGAGTCAGGTTTGTTCTTCCCTGTTACAAGGGGCCCGTGTTGGCACCAGGACACAGCAGTAGATAAGCACATCCCTGCCCTCACGGTGCCTCTGTCTAACGAGGAGACAGACATCAGACACGCTCCACATTCAGGAGGGTGCTGGGAAGGTGGGGCCGGTCCTCTGAAGACGAAATCAAGGACTGAACTGATGGGGTGGGGGATCTAGTACAGCTGAGAGGGCTGGGGAGACCTCTTTGTGGAACCCACTTGCCCTCTAAAGAGATAGCCAAGGAAGGAGAGGAGGGGAGCAAGGAGCGGGGAGAGAGGAGGGACGGAGGAATGGGAGGAAAGGGCGAAGACCAGAAAAAGCTTAGAGTCTGAGGACCTGAAGCAAGTTCACAGCTGCTGAAGCGTGGTGTAGCAGGAGTTTAAACCAAGGGATCCTGGCCAAAGGAAGAAGTGTGGTTCACATAGAAAATGGGCTGCTCTTCTGTTCCCCTGTCACCAGGCTGCAGAAACTTCTCCGTGTGCCCATTTGGCAGAGAGACAAAGCCTTGAGGTCACCCCTCCCTCACTCCCGCTCCACCACTGGCTGACTCCAAAACCTCGCAGAGAGTGGGACAAGTGGGCTGCTCTGTGGGACAGCTCCAAGGGGTGTCTGGCTTCCAGTATATGTCATAAATGACCAAAAGCTTTAGATCAGTGCCTTCCAATAGTGTCCAACAGCAATAGCCACCTACATAATTTCCTAGTAGTGATTTTAACAGTAAGGAGAAACACATAAAATTACTGCTATTAAAATATTTTATTAAACCCCATACCTCTAAAATATTATCATTTGAACATGCAATTAACACAAAAATTATGAATGAGATAGGGAACATTCTTTTTTTTTTTCATGCTAAGTGTTCAAAAGCCTGGTAAATATTTTATACTTACATGCCAGTGCAATTAGGACTAGCCACATCTCCAGTGGTCCATAGCCACATGTGGCCCATGACCACTGTGCTGGACAGTGCAGCTCCAGACACTGCAATTTTGAAACCATGACTCCCAGGAGAGACTGACCCACCAGCACAGGTTTCTGCCACCTTTCAGAGAAGCTTTAGAAGAATCTTCAGGACATGCTAAGGTCAGGCTAAGTTGTGAGCTTGGCCTGGAGTGCAGCCTTGACCTCCACCTCTGGCAATGCACCCATCAAACATGCATCCCCAAGACCACAAGTCTGCCCTCATTCATCATGCCAACATTTTTTTCTCCCCAAAGAACTGAATGTAACTGGTCTTTTTTTAAGTCTCCAAGTGTATTACTACCTGAAGATGCTGAAAGAGGACATCAGAGCCAGTGTGATGTGGTAGAAAGAACACTGCAGGGCATCAGAGAAGAGAGAATCCAGTTGCTGCTCATCTTTTACCAGACCTGTGGCCCAAAGAGTCACGAGTCGGTACAGGGCGCTAAGCAAGAGCTACGAGTCCAAAGTCAGACTGCAGCTCTGGGTCCTGAACTGTGCCCTTTTCTGGGCCTTTGTATCTTCTTCTTCTGTAAAATGGGAACAGAACCTGCTCTTTGCGTACAGACAAGGTAACCACCACAAAGCACGCAGCACAGGGCTTGGCTCGGGGTACACATTAATAACTAGGAGGAGGATGATGATGTTATTATCTCTGCACCTCTGTTTCCTTGGTTGTAAAATGGAGATAAGCATGCCTCATGAACCTGCTTTCTAGGGTTCTGTGAGACCTACAAGAAACAGTGTGAAAGCACTTTATGAAATTAGTGCTTTATCAAGTCCAAAAGTGACTCCTCAGTTTCACAGCCTAGCTGGTGGTCTGACTTTAAACAGCACTTACAAATTAATAATTGGGAAGTGGAGTCTGTGCTGTACCCGCAGCTCCATGACTGGACAAGGCAAGGCCTAAACGCCCAGCTTCAGCCCTCTTTTCCTGGGTAACTCTGACTTCAGCTCTGCTTTATCATCTATATGATGGGCTGAGTACACACAGCTCTCAGGTCACCGGGCTGAGGGTCAAATGAGCCCCCGACTATAATGTGCCTGGCAGAGGGCCTGCCTGCCTCTGAGCCATGGAGGAGACCTTGCTGCCCACACACGCCTCAGCCAGGCCTGAGCCAGCAGTTCATATGATGACCACAACGTGGAGCCCCAAGGCTTTCATTTAGGAAATGATTCCCCAACTTCCCCAAGAGGCATTAATGGTAAACAATCCACTTGCCAATGAAGGAGACCCAGGTTCGACCCCTGGGTTGGGAAGATCCCTTAGAGCAGGAAATGGCAACTCACTCCAGTATCCTTGCCTGGAAAATTTCAAGGAGCATAGGAGCCTGGTGGGCTACAGTCCACGGGGCTGCAAAGAGTTGGACATGACTGAGCCACCGAGCACTCAATTCACCAGTCTGCTCCTCCCTGCCCATCAACAACCCTGCCATTTTCCATTCCCCCCTCACCTGCTGTTCTCTCAAGGCCAGGAGGAAAGCCCTTTAGGAAGGAGTGATGGTTCTCCACTCCGAGCCTGCCCAGAGGTGTCACTTTGGGTTTGGTAATCTGCAGAGAAATAGTCAAGACACTGCATGTATGTAAATTTCTGACCTGGGGTGGACTTCCTGTCTACTACCCCTCAACCCACCAGCTGAGTGCTTGGAGTTACTCTGACCTCCGCGGATTTCAGGTTCCTGCCCTGAAAGGGAATTCCTGTGGGAGAGCTTTGTACACTGTGGGCTGAGCTGTGCATGCAGTCATGGCCATTGTTCTCACTGTCCCCATCCTGGGGGCTCCACCATGTTGGATTCCCTAATGCAAGAGGAAAACTCCCCCGTAGGCTGCCTGACTGTTAAGTTCTCACTTGAACATCAACGCTGCTCAGACAGGGTCACTCCACAATAACAAAAAGACTGGCCCCACCCTCCCACATATACCTCTGGACCAATGTTGGTGATTGTTGCCCCGCTACCAGGGACAACTCTAGCCCATTTCTATACTCCCACGTCCCAGGTAAAATTTATTAGATCCCAAATCACGGAATTCCCCTGCTTCTTGGCAGCAGCCAATCCAGAATTGACTCTGCCTCCTGGATCCCTGCACAGACTCAACCAGCCCAGGCCCAGACCCTGTTAAGTCCCTCCCAACCCACTGTCACTCAAGAATCCTTATTAAGGGAGCAGCTGGGATGGAACAGGATCACAGGCAGTGAAGAGAGGATTGCCAATTTTAAGGGGATAGGCATTAGTGTTCAAAGTCTCAGACACCCCAAGAGAAGGTGGCACATTGAGCGGCCCCCCAGTTTGTGAGGCCCATCACCCACCCTCTTGACTCTATACAGCTTGGTCCTTCTGGCCTGTGCTCCCAGGTGAAAGCTTCCACCAGAACCTCTTAGAAAGAAAATGTTCCTTCCTCCATGAGTCCCCTGAATGCAGATTTTTTATTACCCTGTTTGGGACCTTCTTGCCTTGAATAGTAAGTCTTCATTTGCTGAGGGCCCACAATGTTCCAAGCACCATATGACATGCTTTACATATGTCATTGCTAATCCTCACACTATCTTTGACTTATGGGTAATTAGCCTAATTTTTCACAATAAGGAAACTCCGGCTCAGAGAAATAAGTTTACCAAGGCCAGACAGCTTGAGTGGCAGGGTCAGGATCTGAACTAGGACAATGTGACTCCTAATCATTGTGGATCCACAAGCTCTTTACCAAACTGTAACTTAAAGGCTTGCCAGTGTCACCTGTATATACCACTCCCTCCCAAGAGCGCAGCTACTGCAGATTTCTTTGGTTATCAAAGCCATGCTCTTTGAGTAAAACTGAGGGGTATCCCATAGCCAGAGATTGTCTGATGGGCTGGACTATGTGTGCTGACTGGCTGTCCAGCTTGAAGCTCTGGGCCTCGGGGAGTGCTGGGGAGAGGTGGAGACACCAGGAGGGGGAAGACAGCACCAGGAGGACAGAGGCAAGACAGACCACTCCCCTGTCCTTTGGATAATGGCTGATTGCTCAGTGTTCCCAGAGCGGTCTCTTTTTGCAACCTTGAAATGTGGAAGCCAAACCCAGACCAAGACCATGGAGGGATCGGGTAGAGACCCTGCCCTGTTCGTGTCACAAACAAATAACCAGTCATGTGCACAGAGTATGGCATGCAGGATGTGCTTAATAAATAATGAGGGACTCTCTGGTGGCCCAGTGGTTAAGAGTTTGCCTGCCAAAGCAGAGGACACAGGTTTGATCCCTGGTCCAGGAAGATCCCATGTGCTGCGAAACAGCTAAGCCTGTGCACCACAACTACTGAAGCCTCTGAGCCCTAGAGCCTGTGCTCCAAAACTAGAGAAAAGCCTGAGTCCAGCAACAAAAACCCAAGACTGCCAAAAAAAAAAAAAAAACTTAATAAACAAATACCTAACAAATCAGTGCACAAACAAGTGAGTCAGGCTGGTGATGTGTGGCACAGGTACAAAAATTACAATGCAGAATAGCGGTGGTTAGCAAACACTATTTAAGAGTTAGCCTGCAAATGAAAACTCATATTGGAATAAAGGGACACTTGTGCTTCAACTTGCAAATGAGCCTGTAGAACTTCTGCCCGATTCTGTTGAGGTTTAGAAATATTCCAATCCAAAGGAGGCTCCTGGAGAATGACAGACACATTTTCTTTTTGCTTAAAAATTTTTCCCCAATATTTATTTCCTGCTTTATTGAATATAACTGACATACAACATTAAATAAGTTTAAGTGTTAATGTGTAAGTTACTCTTATTATGTGATGATTTGATACATGTATAGATTGTAAAATATTTACCACAATAAGGTTAGTTAAAGCTTCGTTTACCCTGTTCCTGAGCCCAAGTTTATACTGCTCCCCACATGAAAGTAAAAAAAAGTGAAAGTGTTAGTCACTCATGTTCAACTCTTTGTGATCCCATAGACTGTAGCCTCTGTCCATGGGATCCTCCAGGCAAGAATACTGGAGTGGGCTGCCATTCCCTTCTCCAGGGGATCTTCCCGACCCAGGGATCAAACCCAAGTCTCTGGCATTGCAGTCAGATTCTTTACCATCTGAGTCACCCATCTGAGCGGGGAAGCCCGCTCCCCACATAAAAGGCCAATAAATTGACAGACTAGGTGTGGAGACAAGGAATAACGGCTTTATTTGGAAAGCCAGCGGACCAAGAAGATGGGTGACCAGTGTCCCAAAGAACCTTCTTACCTGAGTGAGAACTCAAGAGTCCTTTTATACTAAAAGCAGATGGAGTGTGGCTGGTTACTGCAGACTTCGTGGTGCTGGCCAGACCCTGGAAGGGATGTGATAATCCTTTGTTATTACAGCTGTCCAGGTAGGTCTTGTCACAATGGACCTCCAAGACAACCGTTATTCTCTGTTCTGCATCTTTTTCTCTCTATATGGATGGAAAAGTGTTACACCTTTAAAGGTCAAGCCTGAGAGGCAGAGCCTTGAGAAAGGGCTACTATGTATATTTCTGGCTATAGGCATCATTCTTTTGCAAGGTGCAGAGCCAGCAAACTCAGCCTAGCAAACAGAGCACAGAGGTGACAGCTAGAGGACTAGGTCCCATGTGGTCCCAGGTGTGTTCTCTGTTACAGCCCCTCTCTGTCAACGCCCATTCCACAATCCTGTAGGAAAAGGGGTGAGGGCCATTCTGGCTACTTCCTACCAGACAGGTGTGAAGATAGGGTCATTGTGTAATGGAAATGGTCAACTTGGGGCTGGAAGTACTCCCGGGTCCCAGGCTGGGCATGAACAGTCTGAATCATGAGGATGTGGATACCCTTTTTATGGCCCGGTCACAACACTTAGACAAGCACTTGAACATAAACACATAAACTTGGAATAAGGCTGCCCATGATGCTCTGCCTGTGAACTTTATATCTTCAAAAAAGGAGGGTTATTGTCCCCCTTTGGCCATACTTGAAATGGCTTTATTAAAGCATTTCCTTTCCAAAAAGTGGCTGTCACCAGTGTAGTGAAACCAAAGAGAAGAGCAAGAGTCATCATCAATTATCTGGTAAGAGACTTGACTCAAAACAGCAACTTAATATTGCCTAGCATCTCACAAGGCCAAGTCTGCTTTTCTTCATCCTATCCAGTCTCTGGAGGAGTGAGTTCTACTCAGGTGTGATGAATCCATGGTCTTATCCTGGCTAATTTATCAGAGGAGTGAGTGTTCTGCAGCACCTTTTGTGGTCCTGTCCACTTAGCAGCAAGTTGATGCCCAGGTCCTTGTTCTCTCCAGGTTTTGAGGAGGACTCGATCCCCCGGCTGGAAAGGGTGCCGTGCCATCTTAGTTGGGTAGGTGGATGTATTGGAAGCAAACTCACGAATAAAAGTTCATATAGTTCAACTATGTTAAGTTGGCGACTGCTAGGTCCTTTAAGACATCTACAGATTCTCCTACCCAGGCAGACATCTGGAATAGCCTACCACACAATATTCCTGAGGGCTTACTTCTGGGAGCCACTCTAATCCATTGCAGGGCAATTGGCAAGGCCTTACTCCAGGTTAGTCTCCTGACTTATTTCAGCAGTGGTCTCTTTCAATATGTGATTCATTTTCTCAGTTTTTCCTGTTGATTGTAGTCTTCAGGATGAAGATAGTTTCCAACAATATGCAATGCTTTAGATACCTGGTGGGTTATACTGGAGACAGAAGCAGGCCCATTGTCACTTTGAAGGGTGAAGGCAATCCAACTTGGAGAAAGAGTTCCTTAAGGAGGGTTTTAACTACTTCATGGGTTTTCTCTGTCTGGGTGGAATATGCTTCCCCGCACTCTGAAAAGGTGTCCATAAGGAATTCCCTAGTGGTACAGTGGTTAGGAATCCATGCTTCTGCTGTTGGGGACCTGGGTTCAATCCCTAGTCAGGGAACTAATATCCCGCCTGCTGTGTGGTGCGGCCAAAAATCAGAAAAGAAAAGGTGTTCACAAAGACTAACAAGTATCTGAAGTTTCCGGCAGTTTGAGGCATTTGAGTGAAGTCCATCTGCCAGTCCTCAGTGGGACCAGCTCCTCTATATTGAGTTCCCACCTGGGGGTGTCCAGCAGCAGTCTTTGGATTATTTTTGACACACATTGCAGCCTGGCCAACGGCAGGGAGAGGTGGTCTGAGACTGAAGCCAGGGAGAGCCTGAGAGAGGAAACTGGGCAACGGACTTCCTCAAACAGCAGCTGGTCACCCAGCCTGTGGTACTGCAGGCCCACCCACAGCTGGTTCTGGGTGAGGAGAAGGCGAGGTGGGAGCTGAGGGGGTAACCCCACCCTCAGGAGACCACAGGGGACCCAGGGGCTTGCTGGGCGCAGGCTGTGAGCACAGCGGTGGCAGCCGGGGAAGGCCGTGAGAGGGGGCGGGCGGGGGCGTCGCTGGCCATTCAATGAACATATGTGCTGAAGGCCCACTGGTACCAGAACCTGGTTAGACCCTGGGATACAGACAGACCAGAAGGAGGCTTGGCCTTAAACATGACTTAGGCAAGTAAGGAAGTAGTGGAAAGGCAGTGCAGCTGAGGTGATTGAGATTAAGTCAGAGAACCAGCTGGCCAGGGCGGGGAGCAGGGGCACGGCCTGGATATCAGGGCCTGGCCAGGTACCACTTCCCGCTGGAGCAGCCTGGGCCATTGCCCTTCAGATATAGAACCTGGGCTAGACTGCAGGGCACAGGGAACCGCTAAGTGCCTTGAGGGAGGTGAGTGGAACCATAATTATAAAGCATCCACCAGGAGCCAGGTGCTCAGTAGGTGCTTTCTGTATCAATGCCTCTCAGATTCATTGTGTTTATCAACTCCTAAAAATTTCATTAAAATTCAGTCTCTATTTTCATATCTTATAATAACCTATAATGGAAAAAAAATCTGAAAAAAAAATATGTATATATGGATGTACGCATAACTGAATCAGTTTGCTGTGTACCTGAAACACTGTAAGTCAAATACACTTTGATAGAAAAAAAAAATTTAAATAAAACAATGTAAGCATACCTTAGAAATATTGTGAGTTTGGTCCCAAACCACTACAATAAAGTAGATTCACAACAAAGTAAGTCACATGAAAAAAAAGAAAACTAAAAATACAGATACCTAGAGATGACTTTTCTTTATAGCAAATAAAAGCTTAGAAGGCATAAAAAAAAAAAAAATGCAGAGTCTGATTCAAGAGGCCTGGGGTGGCAGCAGCCGAGGTGCTACATCTCTGAGAAGCTCCCAGCTGGGATCACACTTTGAGAAGAAAAACTGGAGCTGACTTCATCTGCACCCCAGTGCTATCCAGTGAGTATCACGGGCTCCCTTTTATTAGCAGGAAAACCGAGGCTCAGTTTCCGGGCCTGCCTAAAGGCACATCATTAAAGAGAGCTACCCTGCTTCCTGCCCGCTGCCCCCCCCCCCCCCCCCCCCCCCCCCCCCCCCCCCCCCCCCCCCCCCCCCCCCCCCCCCCCCCCCCGCCCACCGCCCGTGAGAGAGGTAACACAGTCCCCAAGTTAACACACTCCCTCCTAGCCACTCTGGGTCTGCCCCAGGCTCTTCCTAGTCTCTGACTTCAGACCCTCCCATCTCAGCTGGCCTCCAGCCTGGAGCTTCTGAGCCTGCAGCAGCATCTAAAGATAGTCTACCTCACAGGAAACCAGATACTATTGGCTAACTTTGCAAATAAGGATGCCCTCAGAAGAAAGGGAGATACTCTCTGACAGACTGTGACTGGGACAGGAAGGCTGACTGGCGCATCTCCACCTCTCGAGGTTCCCTCCCCAGATCCAGTCCAGGTAGGAGCAGAGGGCTCATTCAGCACCTGTGGGCACGCTGGGTGAGGCGCTGTGGTCAGAGGTCAGAGTGGGTTAACGACGCTAGTTTGTTTTACTTGCCAACAAGGGAAACCATTCTCCAGAGGATCTTACAGCCTAAATGTACTAGGGGGCTTGGTAGGGGAAGACAGTGACTGATTAGATCACTTATGATGTGCTTCACATGGTGGAATATGATTAGAAGTGTTAATGATTCTGTTTCAGGGGCATGGAGAAATATTCATTAAAAAAAGCATCATTTAAAATTGCATCTGCAAGCTATTATATATAGGGTGGGTAAAAAACAAGGTTCTACACTACAGCCAAGGGAATTATATTCAATATCCTATAATAAACCATAATGGAAAAGAATATACACATATATGAATCACTGTTCTATAGCAGAAATTAACACATTATGAATCAATTACAATAAAAGAAAAAAAATAAAAGGTAAGATTGCATCTGGATGACATTGAGGAATTCCTGTTAACTTTCTAAGGTAAGAAACAGCATCCAAGTTATTATTATCATCATCTTTTTCTTTTTTTTCTGGCCATACTGCAAGTGTTGAGAGATCTTAGTTCCCTAACCAGGGATTCAACACCGCCAGGGCAATAAAATCGTGGAGTCCCAGCAACTAGGACCACCGGGGAACTCCCATTATTATTATTATTGTTAACTATCCACATCTGTTTTATGCTCCTTCTCCATGTATTCCTAGAAAGATTTTTTTTTTAAATAGGAGCAATAAGAATCCACTGTAGAGTCTGAAGCATACACATACAATTCGTGTGTCTAGGAACAAAATAAGTAAAATAGACAGCAAGCCCTTTGATGATCTTTCCTTCTGGCACTACCTTATTCTTGACTTTCTGTTCAAAAGTGACACGTCTTTTCTTTGTCTAGGTCTTTATTTTTTTCCCTATAATTAAAAAAATTTTATTTTTTCTTTCTTTTTCTTTCTTGAGTTTTTTCTTTCCTTTTTCTTCCATGCTTTTTTTGCACCATCTGCATTTTTTATAATGAGCATCTACTGCATTTATAATGAAAACTATTTTAGTAATAAACTGCTGATAGACTTTGATGTTCAACACTGACGTATGCTTTTATAATCACTGTGAGGACATTCGGGCTCAGAAGGTTTGTGTCATTGGAAAACATCATCTTCAGAAAGAAAGTGTGAGTGGACACACATGTGGGTGAACTGCGACTCTTGGTAGGAAAGAAAACCTATACAACATCTCTTTAAGTATGTTCGTATGCCCTTTTGTCTTTTCCCTAAACCTATGTTCATTTGAAAACATAACACACTCAAAGGACGGTGTGCAGGTCAGTAACTTATAAACTGATCTCCCATCTAACCACCATGAAGCAGCAGCAGAGAACCTGACCAGCCCCCGGCAGCCTCCACCAGGTCTCTCCCGATCACCACCCCTGCCCTCCCAGAAATCACCCCAATCCTCACCTTTATGGTCACTGATTCTCTCCTTGTCCTTATAGCTTTACAAGGATTTTAAGGCTTTACATGGATTATCCTTGCCCATTTCTCACCTTCACATATGTGAATTCATACGGTAGATCTATTTTTCTGGTTTGCGTTTAAAAATGCATTCATACTGGGACTTCCCTGGTGGTCCAGTGTTTAAGACTCCACGTTCCCAATGCAGGGAGCATGGAATCAATCCATGGTCAGGGAACTCAGAGCCCACATGTTGCACAGCAACACAAAAGAAAAAAAGCATCCATAGTATAGGGGCTGTAGATGTATACACAAAAATGTTTATGACAGCACTGTTCACCATGGTCTCAAACTGAAAGCCACCCAAGGGTGCACCAGCATAAAACAGATAATAACTGTGGGACACTCATATGGTGCAATCATATTCAGCAATGACAATGAACAGACCACAGTCACAGCAATAACATGGATGAAATACGACCAGAAACACTTAGATGAATTTACAGGTAAACGCGAAATTGGCCCATATTCACAGGGCACTTATCAAATGCACCCCATCGCTTTTCTTATACTCTTGTTATGAAACAATAATAAAAAATTCACAGAGACTGTATCTCAGACATTTTTACCTCCACAGAAACAAGCACAGTGCCTATTGTTGGGGAAACAGAATGAAAAGCAACATATCTGACCCAGAAAAACCTCTCCATGAAGAGAGTAGAGAAAGAACTCTGTCATTATTGAATAAGAATTAAACATCATATGCATCACAGGCAAACCGCTACGAGGTAGCAAAGACATACCAAAAAAACCTCACTTCAGACACAACCCCTTAGACACATGTTCTCAAGACACTCAACAACTAGTGCTCAAGTCAGGGAATGTGACAGCCACACACAGTTCATCCCAAGTCCAGCATGGTCATCGGTACTGGCTGGCTTCATCCAGAGGAGAAACAAGCTGCTCATCTCTTTATGATCAGAGGTAGTTGTCTAACTTGAAGCCAGGTTCCTGCCCAAGTCAGGCTCCTGTCCTCCCCCTGGCAATGGGAGTCTGGGCACCAACATGCGCATTTCAAAGAGACGGCTCCCACCTGGAAAGCTGCAGAGGAAATGATCACATTTCCAAGAGGGGAGAAGGTACTCACAACTATACGTCTTCTAAAGTAAATGCTCTAAGAAAAAGGAGACAAGGGGACTCTTGTCCCTTATTTTCAACAGGCAGAATTAAGCCTCTTATTTTTAATTTTTACTCGTCCTTATGCCACTGTATGGTAAAGACACTTAATAGATATTGACTTAATCCACAATTAATTAATAAGCAAGTCCATGTCTTCTTCAGTTATTAAAAAAGGAAAAGTCATAAAGCATTTCTTTTCTAGATGTCACAGTTTACTTTGACAGAGAGAAATACCATGAAGGACGCTGCAGAGGGGAAAGCAGAGGGAGGCGTGTGAAGCCCAGAACAAAGGCCAGTTCTGTGCAGGGGCCTCCCCCATGTATAGTCTTTTCCTGTTACTGGTCTTGGTTTGGGGTGTGCATTTGGTTTGTATAGAACACTGGTGGGTGGTCATGCCAAGTCGTTCTAGGTTGATGACTTGCTGCAAGAATAGAGTCACTCCGTTTACTGCATGGAGCATGCTGTGTAAGTTGTAAAATGTGGCCACTGCCCCTCAGCATGGAATTCAAGGCCCCTCCATCTGCCTGTTTTTTGCCTTCTCAGACTTAGCTCTCTCTGAATCCTAAGGAGAGGTCTCTTATACAAATAACTATCACTGTAAACTGGAAAACCAGCAGGTTCTGAAAACGCAAGGGCTCAAAGAGCCAGGGGTGTGGACTTGGGGTCAGACTGAAAACCTTCCTACATAGCCCGTGGTGAACTCCAGATTTGTCAGAACCCAAAATTAACTGATTTAGCTCTCTGTCTCCAAGCAGAACCTCATCTGAATGCTGGGTGCCTGTGAGCCCAGAAGCTTCGCAGGTTGTGGGGCAGTCACTCTGTGGACACGAGGCCACACTTCCCCTGGCCCAGGACGCAGGCTGCTCTTTTTAAAGACTGTTTGTTTCCTTCTGTTCGGTCCTTGGAAAACTGGTTATCCAGAGTTGACCAGGCACTCAGATATGGTCCAGCCCAGGGCTTTCATTACCCACATCAAGAAACTGAGGCACAGCTGGGAGGGAGCTGCCAGCTGATCTCGGGGTGTGTGGACCCCTATGAAGTACACAGCTCTGAAGAGCAACTCTGCTATCTGAAGGCAGGAGAGAAGCTGATCCTTTAGCTTTCAGCCTTTTCTTCTCCAGAGAAAAGGATCTAAATTTTCTCACCATGATTACTGAGAGTTAGATTCTGAGGGTCTGGCAGTGAGGACCAACCACTTGGTCATGGCTGGAGAGGCAAATAATATCTCCTCCTCCTCCATTCCCCACCTGCTGTTTCACTGAGGGTCAGCCTCTGGGTCCTGAGTCTAAACCCAGGAACAGTGCTCAGGGCCACATCATGAATCTTATCCTTTAAAGGGGGGAGCGTCACCTCTACTATTTTCCAACTCTTGTTCTAGAGATGTGGCCTGCAGTAACCTGCAGAATTTCCCTCCAAGAGGAAAAACCCGGTGCAGGGCAGGGAGCACGGCTTTATGAAGAGACGCATCTGGCTTAAAATCCTGGCTCTGCCGCTCCCTTGGATAAGTTACTCAAGTCTCTCTGCTTGCTGGTGGTTATTTTGCAGTCATTTCCCAAGAGGTGTTGTGGCAAGAATTAAATAGGGTCTTGTGTCTGTAGCATGACACTGAGCAGGGCCCCAGGAATGGCAGCCTTCTCTCCTAAACTGGGGCTTTCAGAGGATAATCTCAGGTTCTGGAATGCCAAGAGATAGTGGCACCCACGTAGAGAAAGTTGGGATCCAGGATCAAGCAATTCCTGAGTTTTGTTTGGTCCGAAGGAAAAATATTAAGCCTAACAATTGGCATTAGACTGAACCTCAAACCCGTCTGTACTCAAGGGCCTAAAAGGCCATAAAAAGAGAGCAAGGAAGGTAAATACACAAGGCACAGTGGATCTAGAAAACGGTAAGCAGGACGTGAAGCCAAAAGAGAGGGGGAAGCAACACAAAAAAGACGTTGGGGAGAAGAAACGGGATGGAGGCCACCTAATGAGAAGGAAGTATAGAAAAGGGAAGCTGATTGGAAAAAGTGGGTAATGATGACCAAAAAAAAAAAAAAATGTTAAAAAATAAGTGAGCGGGCCAAAGAAAAGGAAGTGACCAGAGGAAGTAGGACAGGATTAGCAGTAGAGCTAGCTGGGTGTTTTTTAAAGCAGGTTCTACAAAATTCATTTTTACTTGACGAAGACAGCCGTGTGTACTCAAAGTTCAGCTTCCAGGTTCAGCCCAGACTCTCCCAGCTCAGCATCATTTAGTAAAACGTTGACTTAATAGAAGAGAGGGTGAGGAGGCCCAAGTATAGTTGGGGGGATGTGTGCGGTGCAGCCTAGATTAGTGTGGTGGGACCTGTGTTAATGCTTCATCCCAGCACCCATCCTTCCCCTTGCAACCCCATCTACATGGACCTCACTTACTAGATGCTGCAAGGGCTTATTGCATTGGATTCTTGCCCTTGATTTCTGGTGCTCAGGGGCCAGGAGGCCAGTGTCCAGCCTGAGTGAAAGCCAGTTAGATCCCTGACAGCCCTCTGACCCCTGGGCATCTACTGCCAAGAGTCCTAATTTCAGGTTCCTGGCCCAGGGCTGGAATATCTCAGAGGACCTAGAAATAAAAGGTCCACCCTGCTTGGGCTCACCTTTCCTGAAAAGGTGCCTGGATAAAACTATCAAGTTCTAGACACTTTGTGTTATTTAACCCTTACTGCAATTCTGAAAGGAAAGTTCCGTATTTAATTCACTGCCCTGCTGAAGGGCTCCAGGGATATTTGTGATGAGAGGACAGGGAAGGTGCAGCTCGGAAAAGGCCAGGATGTCTGGAACAAACAGGTGGCAGGTGGCAAGGAGGTGCCTGGTCCCTCTTCTCTCCTTGCTGGGCGCCTGGCTCAGGGCCGCCATGGGTGTGCCCGTCCCCTTCTCGCCTGTCTCCTTGCTCTTTGGTGATCCAGAGACACCTGCCTGGAGATCTGTAGGAGGTCCCTGTGTATGAGACATGGTGCCAAGAGAACATCAAACCCAGCACATGTGTATTTGGCAAAAATCAAGTCAACCTAAAAGCACCAAGTTCCTGGGCTTTAGGACTGAATACAGGCCCCAAAGAGATATGAAATGATTTTTATTGTCCTTGGACTCCTCTCTAAGTCAACACTGCCAGCTCCTGACACTGGGGGGAGGAGGAGGAGGAGGGGAGCTAGCCCCAGCATCCCCAACAAGGACTTGACTGTTTGCTATCCTACAAGCTGCAAGTCCAGGAAGACAGGCTCCAGCTGCAAGCCATTTGCACCACGTGGCTGCTCCCTGCCTCCCCACATTTCAGCTGAGCCATCTGACATTTCTGTCACTTAAAAATGGTTGAACATCAGCCACTTTATATGGTTCAACTTAACTTTTGTTGATTAAGATCATGGCTAGAGGATCCTCTCTGAGAAGAGGGCATTGTAGCCAAGAGCAGAGAGAGCACACACTTTCCTGAGGCTGAGGACTCCATCCCAGCCTGAGATGGCCCAGGTCAGAAGGCCCTGGGCCACTTCGCCGGCAGGCTGGGTGAGACAGAGAAGTGGACCAGCATGCCATGCTGAGGCTGGGAAGAGAGAAGCAAAGGGTGGGTCCTCACTGCGGCAGAGACACCATCTTGGTATAACCAACATGAAAAGGGTGTAGCGGGGTGTGGAAACTCCCTTGGTTAGAGAAGTGTGAGCTTTGGTTTGAGCTGTGCTGGGTGACAGGCAGTGACAAGCTGGAGGTGTGTGCTGAGGTTTCTGAGAGCCTGTCTTGTGGTATCACAAGGAACAGGAGGGGTCCCAGAGGTCCATGGCGAAAGGACTCCCCTTGCAGACTCTGGAGTGAGTCCTGGCTGGGAGAAGGGAGGATGAGCAAGTGTCACTTCCCAACCTGAGCAGAAATATCTTGCCTTTCCATTTCTGTCCAGAAAGAAACATAAAAAGAACAGTGGGGGAGGGTAGGCCACAGTGAAGTGCAGGACTGGTAATTATTAATTAGCCCCTGGGACCCGAGGCTACAGGCTAACTGAGCCCGTCCTCCATCTGGGATCCGTTGGCCCCTTCATGACTGCAGAGGCCTGGATGATGCTGGCACACCCTCTGCACTTGTAGGATGACTGATCATCCCTGTTGGCTTAGAACTTAGGGGTTTCCGAAATGTGAGACTTTCAGCGCTAAAACCAGAAGAGTCCTGGGCAAATCAAGGCAAAAACCCTAGAGTGTCTGACTGTACGATTATTCCTTTAGGTAGGAATAATAATCCTTAAGGATTATTCATTAAGGAAGAAAAAGACTTGGTTCCTAGAGGAAGAGGAAAAGAAATGACTTGCAAAAACAAAGACAGGTCTCTGGGTGCAGGTCTGCCCAGGGCTCTGCGGCATCTGAGACCTCTCTCTTCAGTCTTCAAGCAGGAGAAACAAGGGTCCAGAGGGTAGAGAGGTGGAAGAAAGGAAGGGGGTGGAGAACAGCACTGGGGAAGTTTGAAATGGAAGTGTGAATTATGGTACTAGCTCAGCTGGTAAAGAATCCGTCTGCAATGCAGGAGACCCCAGTTCGATTCCTGGTTGGAAAGATCCCCTGGAGAAGGGATAGGCTACCCACTCCAGTATTCCTGGGCTTCCCTGGTGGCTCACTCGGTAAAGAATCTGCCTGCAATACGAGAGACCTGGGTTCAATCCCTAGGTTGGGAAGATCCCCTGGAGGAGGGCATGGCAACCCACTCCAGTATTCTTGCCTGGAGAATCCCCATGGATGGAGGGTATATGGCAGGCTACAGTCTATGGGTTCGCAAAGAGTAGGACACGACTGAGCAACCAATACACACACCACCCCATCCCTCTCCCCCCTGCTCGCTCATGATCCTCTCTCACCCATCCACACCCTGGTTAAGCTTGCTACCTTTCAGATAGACTTTTGAAAATCAAAGAAAAAGTATGTCTCAAGCTTCAAAAGGCTGACGTTCAAATGCTAACTGAGCCATTTACTGTGTAGTTTCTGGCAAGTCACTGAGCATCTCAGAGACTGGTTTCCTCTCTGTCAGAGGGGTCTGTTGCAGCCTCCATCACAGACATTAAATAAGACTGCACATATGACACTGGGAAATGTACTGGTCAGACACCCTACCAAGAGTTTGTTTCTTCCAGCCTGCCCTTAGCGGAATTCCAACTTTGTTTCTCTGAGAACTCGTGAGAACCCTTGTCTTCCTTTCTCGTCCAGGTGCTCACCATGCACACGACCCTCCCTGAATCAACTTCAGAAAACTTTGAGTATTATGAACTTGCAGAAGCCTGTGATATAGGGGACATCGTGGCCTTGGGAGCTGTCTTCGCGGCCATACTCTACTCCCTCGTCTTTGCCTTTGGCCTGGTGGGAAATTTGCTGGTGGTGTTTGCCCTCATCAACAGCCAGAAGTCCAAAAGCATTACTGACATTTACCTCCTGAACCTGGCTTTGTCTGATCTGCTCTTCGTAGCCACCTTGCCCTTCTGGACTCACTATGTGATAAACGAGCAAGGCCTTCACCACGCCACGTGCAAACTCACCACTGCCTTCTTCTTCATTGGGTTTTTTGGAGGCATATTCTTCATCACCGTTATCAGCATCGACAGGTTCCTGGCCATCGTCCTGGCTGCCAACTCCATGAACAACAGGACCGTGCAGCACGGCGTCACCGTCAGCCTCGGCGTCTGGGCAGCCGCCATCTTGGTGGCCACACCCCAGTTCATGTTCACCAAAGAGAAAGAAAACGACTGCTTTGGAGACTACCCTGAGATCCTGCGGGAAATCTGGCCTGTGATCCTCAATGTGGAAATAAATTTTCTTGGCTTCCTGCTCCCCCTGATCATTATGAGTTACTGTTACTTCAGAATCATGCGGACACTGTTTTCCTGCAAGAACCACAAGAAAGCTAAAGCCATTAGGCTGATCTTTCTGGTGGTTGTCGTGTTTTTCCTCTTCTGGACACCCTATAATGTCATGATTTTCTTACAGACACTCAGTCTCTATGACTTCTTTCCCAAGTGTGACGTGAAGAGGGATCTGAAGTTGGCGATCAACGTGACGGAGACAATTGCATTTAGCCACTGTTGCCTCAATCCCCTTATCTATGCATTTGCTGGAGAGAAGTTCAGACGATACCTTTACCGTCTCTACAGGAAATGCCTGGCTGTCCTGTGTTGCCATCCTGTCCACATCAGTTTCTCTTCGTCTCTGTCTGAATCACAAAGGAGCAGGCGGGAAAGTGTTCTGAGCAGCAATTTTACTCATTACACCAGTGATGGAGATACGTCCCTCGTTCTCTGAAGGGATCCCAAAGCTGGGTCCCTCCAGTGAGGCTGGAGTTTCTGAGTTGACACTGAATAATGAGGACAGATTTTAAAACTTCTTACATGCAAGAAATAATGGATCCAATGCTCCCAAAACAATCCTAAAGTATTTTTGAGACTTGTGCTCAAAACTTGAATGATGAAGAGTGGACATGGCGCTTATTGCCAATGTCAGGACTTCCCTGTTTATAAAGGACATATATTCAACTCAGACTAACTTAGTCTGAAAAGAGGCAGTAACATTCATCTTGTAGCATGGGCAATGGGTGGTGAGCCCTCAGTGAGAGAAAACTAGAGACTGAATCTAGCTAGCATTTCCTCTGACTCTCAATTCTCTGAGTGGTAAGAGAGATCACACAACACAGATTTCCCAGTGCCTTCTTTTCTCAAAGAAAAGGCAGGTCTCTTCCATCTGGTTGCATGCATCACCACCTGATCCAGAACCCAGGGGAATAAACAGAAAAAAACACTGGCCCAAACCTCAGTTTGGCATGGTTTCTAATCTCAACTCTATCACTTATCCACTGGATAACTGGGGGCCAACTGAGCTTAGTTTCCTCATCTGTAGAATGGAAATAACAGTTCTTTTTGCATAGGAAGCATGCAGCATGAAGAGCCAGACTCCAACTCTCAGAGATTCCAACCCTTTTGCCAGGCTCCCAGACTTCAGCTTTACCCCCACCTGGCGCCCTGCTTAAGTGGTGCTGTTGACAGAGCTTGGAAGGGCCTCACAGGCTCTGCTGTGTGATGCAGCTCTTGATACGGAGGAGGCTGGCTCCGAAGGTGGGGCCAAATGGACACTCCTAGATGTACAGATTGATAGGCTTTCCTGACTCAGTCCTCCCAGGCCGGCTGGACCATTTCCTCCCAATCAACTGGTGACAACCCTACCTGGCGAGAACTGCATCATTCATGCCAATGCCAACCTGAACAGCCCGAGTCCCAGGAACAGCTTTCCCTTTCTCAGTTAACGTTTGAGACGGTCTGAAACGTTAAAGCTTGAAAAACAATTGTGATGATGCTAAAGAAAATACCACCTATAATCTAATCACGCAATATCTTCATGTGCCCACTGGACCTTGTTCACAGCCTCACATGTTTCAAGTTGCAATCATAGTGTACGGACAGTTTTATAATCTGCTTTTTAAATTTTCTCTCTCTTAACATTAGGCCACAGATAATGCTCTGTTTCTGCATAGTTTTGTAATGATCATTTTAGAAGACTGCCAGGTTGCGTACTCACTGAAGGCATCTGACTTGTTGCCCTATTTCTCACTCCTTGGAAGTCAATGTATTTGTTTACCCAATGACAGAATGAATTACATTCCATTAAGATCATGTACTGCAACTTATCATTACCCTGTTAATAAACACTTCATGTGTTTCTAATATTTAGCACATACATATTTTACAGCACTTTTCTGTGTAATTTCCTTTCTCCCCTTCAGTTACTTCCTTTGGATGAATTCCTTGCCATGGGGCTAACTGGGCCAAAGGGCATGGGTACATTTTAGCTTTTAACACATACATATGAAACTAATAAACTGCAAAACCTTTATTGAGCATGTATTATATGTAACATGTGAGCTCAAATCCAGAGCTGTTCCAAAGATGAGTGCGATAAGGCCTGTGCCCTCAATGCTTCAGAGGTGCTTGACATTTAAATGCAGAACTCAGAAGTTTAAAAAAAAAAGCATACTCTTACATTATTTGGTAACACAAAAATAAGGACACCTGACCTGAGTCATTAAGGATCTTAAGGCCCTAACCTAAAACATCTTACCTGAGTCTTAAGATTTTGAGATTTTAAGAGAAAAGTCTGAGAACAGTGAAAGGCATTGGGAACAGAGTATGTGGTGGGAAGCTGCTGGAGCTCTGGCTCAGACAACCAATGGAAGAGGGTGTTCTCAGGGTGTTCACAATTTCCTCCCTTATCACCTGATCCTTGTCCCAACTGTTGAACCATGAAATTTTTCATTAAAATTTTACCTTATTAGTGGACTCTTAAGAAAAGAGGAAAAAATTCTTTTGGCTTGAGAAACAAAGAGAGACAGACAAACACTTTCATTTCTAGAAGACAAATAGACTCGTATCATAAGAAACGTTCATTCATTTTGCTAAGACAGAATAGGGAGAAAATAAGGAAGGTCACTGAAAAACCCTAAATAGCTGTGATGCTGGTGTCTTAGGAAAGGAAGGCACATTGGAAAAGGACAGTTGACCCTAACAGCACAGCTAAATCAGATCCACCATGGCTTCTGGGCTCTGGGCTTCCCCAAAGCAGAAGGAAACTCCAAACACAGATAGACATTTATGACTGAGTCCCAGCAGACTGACTCTGTGATCCTGGGTGAGGTATTTGACATCTCTAAGGTTCAGTTTCCTCATCTGGCAAGTAAGAATAAAAACAGTGCCCACTTCCTAGAATGATGATGAGGATTTAGTAAGATTACCTTCCCAAAGCTCACAGCGCAGGCTTGGAAAGCAAGGTCAGACAAATGGTGGCAACTACTTTATTTTATTATGATTATTATTATTAGATAGAATCTTTCCCAGTGAGGAAACTCATACTATGTTGCCCACGCCATCTTGCTTTTTCCCAGAATCACAGAACGGTGGGTGGTCAGAAATAGTTGAATACAAACCCACACTTTGCAGGTTAGAGAAAGGATGTCCAGAGAGGACCAGACACTGGCCCAAGACCAAAGAGCGAGTTAATCAAAGAGGTAGAGCCCTTAACTCTCAGTTTACTGACTTCCTCCTCCTCTTAATAAAAATATAGACCAATCCTATGGTGACTGCAGTTAACAATACTGTGTGGTATGTGTGAAAGTTGCTAAAATAGTTGATTTTAATATTTAAGAAACATTTTCATCTTTATTTATTTATTTTATGTCTTAGACCAGGCTGTGCATGGCATACAGAATCTTAGTTCCCTGACCAGGGATCAAACCCGTGCCCCCTGCATTGGGAGCGCAGAGTCTTAACCAATGGACTGTCAGGGAAGTTCCTAAGAGAGAAGATTTTAAAAGTTCTCACCACACACACAAAAATAGTAACTATGTGAAGTGATAGATGTGTTAAATAACCTTATTTCATAATCAGTTTACAATATATACATATAAAAGTATACATAGAAAACCATAAAGATTTCATCAACAAACTGTGAGAGTTAATAAACAAATTCAGTAAAATCGCAGGACACAAAATCGAAACACAGAAATCTGTTGTAATTCTTTCCACTAATGATAAAATATCTGGAAGAGAAATTTAAAAAATAACTCCATTAATAATTACATCAAAAAGAATATAATACCTAGGAATAAATTTACAATAGCCCAGATGTGAAGGGGGTGACAGAGGATGAGATGGTTGGATGGCATAACTGACTCATGCACATGAGTTTGAGCCAACTCTGTGAGACAGTGTAGGAAAGGAAAGCCTGGGGTGCTATTGTCCATGGGGCCAGAAAGAGTCAGACGTGACCTAGGGGCTGAAAAACAGCATGCTCGTTAAATGACCATCCGAGGAAGAAGCTGGCTTCCCAGGAGCTTTGCTACCAAGACAGATGGAGAATACGTGCTTTTGGTTACTGAGAAGAGCTATCATATCTTATAATCCACTGCATCTGGTGGGCTTTCCATAATCTCTCTCTCTGCAACACTGCCCCTGAGCGCCCAGGGGGAGAATTCTCTTCTGGCCTCAGAAGGCCAACAACCACACCTGGGAACTTGGCAACCCAACTCTGAAAGGTCCACTTTGGGTACCACCTCACCCCTAGATAAAGTCCCATTAGTGCCCTCAAAATTGGGGCAGTCTGTCCCAACTCAGAAGCAAAAAGCAAATTTTCTTTTCTACCTGCATCTTATTCTCCTAGCCCATGAGAACCACTTCAGTTTCAACATGATCTGTAGTATTGTTTGCTTCACTTGCTGAGTTGGCAACCACATTCTGAGCTACCCAAGAGTAGTATCATCCAAGATCAAGTGAGAGGAGGAGGTCTTCGCAAATGTGGAAATACCCTGTCTCTCTTCAAGAGGCCCTCCATCCTGAGGAGGGTCGAGATGTTTTCTTGAGGATGCATGGTGCCATGTGTGTTTCTGCTATACGACACGCGCTGTTGGGCAAGAGCCAAAGTTCCTCCCAGAGGCACATCCTAGACGTCTCTAGAAACCACAAAACACACTCAGCAGAAAAATGATTCTTTTACCGCATATTTTCTCATTTATTTAGGCAGATCAAAAAAATTTTTAATTCACATTTCTTTGACTAATGAGAAAGACTGTTCAGTTTTCAATGTGCTTGCTTTATTCTCTTTGTCTTTTTCTGATTATCAATGAGATGGACAATCAGAAAATACAAAGAATGAAGAAGTGTATAAAAATTTTACAATACACAACATTCCACCTCTTATAGATAAAACATTGTTTAACACTGAGGTGGGTTCTACCATGTCCTTCTCTGCAGATACAATTTTTTAAATAAAAGCTTTGAGACTGTAACATACATACAGTTTTAGATATTTTTTCCACTTAACTTTATAGCATAAACATTTTCCCATGTATTAAACTCAATCATGATTTTAATGATTGCACAGAAGTCCATATAGACTTTATCTAGGCAAGCCTGTACTGATGGACATGAATGTATAAAGGAAAAACATGTATTCTTCCTCCTTCTGTGTAGAAAAAATCCAGCTCTTTCCTACTGTGTGTCTCATATAGCACTTACACAGAACACTTCATTTCTGACACTTCTGATCACCAAATATATGTGGTGTTTTCTCCACATCTTTGTGACACCAACTAGGTATCTTACAATTTGCTGAATAACTTAATTCTGACACTATTTACCTAGTGATCCCACGGGCTAAGGGCTCAGTCCCACAAGACCTCTCCACTCCCCCTTCAGATGCCAATCACAAGTGGTAGGTCTCCAAGTTACCCACAACTTCTGTCTCAGTTGACTGTGAATCAGAGGTTCCCACGATCCCTCCTCAGGTTGGATTAATTTGCTAGAGTAGCTCACAGAACTCAGAAAACACTTCCTTACATTTACCAGTTTATTAAATAATACGATGAAGAATACATAGGAACAGTGGAGAAGGCAATGGCACCCCACTCCAGTGCTCTTGCCTGGAAAATCCCATGGACTGAGGAGCCTGGTAGGCTGTGGTCCATGGGGTTGCTAAGAGTCGGACACGACTGAGCGACTTCACTTTCCCTTTTCACTTTCATGCATTGGAGAAGGAAATGGCAACCCACTCCAGTGTTCTTGCCTGGAGAATCCCAGGGACAGGGGAGCCTGGTGGGCTGCCATCTATGGGGTCGCACAGGGTCAGACATGACTGACGCGACTCAGCAGTAGCAGCAGCACAGAGGGGCAGTCTGAGGAAGACATACACAGGGCAGGGGCCTGCGACGGTCCCTAGCGCAGGAGTCTCTGTTTCTGTGGAGGTGGGCTGCGTCACCCTCCTGGTACATGGATGTGTTTGCCAACACAGGAGCTCCCTGAACCCCATGCTCCTGGGAGTTTGTGGAAGCTCCTTCACTTTGCATGATCAATTATTGACTCCATTTCTTTTCCAGTCCCCCTCCTCTCTCTGGAGGACAGGAGGTAGAGCTGAAAATTTCAAGCATCAAATCAAGCAAATTCTAAGGCTGGTCTTTGATGACCACCCAGGAGCCACCCGGCAGCCCACTCAGAATGTCTCACTAAATAAAAAGATGCTCCTAGTGTTCTTATCACTTAGGAAATTATAAAGGGTTCAGGAGCTCTGTGCCCAAACCTAGATAGTATACTAAAAAGCAGAGACATTACTTTGCGGACAAAGGTCCATCTAGTCAAAGCTATGTTTTTTCCAGTAGTTATGTATGGATGTGAGAGTTGGGACTATAAAGAAAGCTGAGCACTGGAGAATTGATGCTTTTGAACTGTGGTGTTGGAGAAAACTCTTGAGAGTCCCTTGGACAGCAAGGAGATCCAACCAGTCCATCCTAAAGGAGATCAGTCTTGAATATTCATTGGAAGGACTAATACTGAAGCTGAAGCTCCAATATTTTGGCCACCTGATGTGAAGAACTGATACACTGGAAGAGACCCTGATTCTGGGAAAGACTGAAGGCAGGAGGAGAAGGGGATGACAGAGGATGAGATGGTTGATGGCATCACCGACTCGATGGACATGAGTTTGAGCAAGCTCCAGGAGCTGGTGATGGACAGGGAGGCCTGGCATGCTGCAGTCCATGGGGTTGCAAAGAGTCAGATACAACTGAGTGATGGAACTGAACTGAATCAAACTCCCAAGGCAATAGAAATAAAAGTATAAGTAAACAAATGGAACCTAATCAAATGTATAAGCTTTTGCACAGTAAAGGAAGCCACAAAAGAAAGACAGCTTTAGGATGGGATGAAGTATTGGCAAATGATGTGACCAACAAGGGCTTAATTAATTTCTGAAATATACAAACAGCTTACACAATTTAACAACAAAACAAACAACTCAAATGAAAAATGGGCAGAAGACCTCAACAGACCTAACTGCTCAACATTGCCAATTATTAGAGAAATGCAAATGAGAAATGTAAATCAAAAATACAAGGTATCATCTTACACTGGTCAGAATGGCCATCATTAAAATCTCTTTAAACAACAAATGCTGGAGAGGGTGTGGAGAAAAAGGAACCCTTTTACACTGTTAGTAGGAATGTAAGTTAGTAGAGCCACTATGGAAAACAGTGTGGAGGTTCTCCAGAAAACTAAAAGTAGAGCTGCCATATGATCCAGCATGGAGTAGGTAATGGCAACCCACTCCAGTATTCTTGCCAGGAAAATTCCACAGACAGAGGAGCCTGGCAGGCTACAGGTCATTGGGTTGCAAAGAGGAGGAGCCCCAGTGACTAAGCACACATACACATGATCCAGCATTCCCATTCCTGGGCATATGTCCAGACAAAACTCTAATCCAAAAAGATCCGTGCACCCCTCCCTATGTTCATTACAGCACTATTCACAATAGTCAAGACATGGAGACAACCCAAATGTCCACCAACAGAGGAATAGATAAAGATGATGTGGTAGATATACATACAATGGAATACTACTCAGCCATTAAAAAGAATGAAATCATGCCACTTGCAGCAACATGGATGCAACTAGAAATTAGCATATTAAGTAGAGTAAATCAGAAACAGAAAGACAACAGTCAGGGGAACGAGGTCATGAGGAAGCAGCGGGTGGTTTGCAGCCACCATTTCTTCCACCTTCAGTCTGGATCTTTTGCAGAGCTTCTAACAGTGCTCTGTAGGGACAGAGCATCCGGAGGTTCACAACCTCTGTGGTTCGTTGGAGCCACTATGAGGAGGGTCCAGGGAAGAATATACCATTTTCAGTGGAAAACAAGTGGAGGTTACTAGCTATGATGACTTTGTTCTTTGGGTCTGGATTTGCTGCACTTTTCTTTATAGTAAGACACCGACTGCTTAAAAAGTAATCCATGAGACAGATAGGAAGAGGAGCATATTAAGAGGTGCAGTCTCTTAAAAGGATCAAACCCTTGAACTCAGCATCTTAGATATGTTTGTAAATAAACTTATGGCATAAATCCTTAATGCCTCTCCTCTGAAATATGGAACATGATAATTGAACACATGCTTACATTTTATTTGGGTAATGTTGCATTATTAGTTTCCTAATTAAATATGCATGTGATTTTAAAAAAAGACAAAGACAAATACCATATTATATCACTTATATATGGAATCTAAAATATGACACAAACGAACCTATCTATGAAACAGAAACAGAATTACGGACACAGAGAACAGACTTGTGTTTGCCAAGGGGGTGAAGGTTGCAGGAGGGATGGAATGGGAGACTGGGTTAGCAGATATAAGCTATTATACACGGAATGGGTAAACAACAAGGTCTTACTGCATAGCACAGAGAACTATATTCAGTATTCTATGATAAACCATAATGGAAAAGAATATTTAAAAAAAGAATGTGTACATAGGTACAACTGAATTACTTTACTGTACAGCAGATTAACACAACATTATAAATCAACTACTCTTTAATTAAAACTACATAAAAGTGACCAATAACATCACAAAAGAAGTTATTTTAAGGAAACAGAGATGACTTAGCATTTGAGTTAAGGTGAGGCCATCTGAGACATGCAAAGTTACAGGAAGGGGTCATAGGAAGTTATTGCCGAACGGGTACAGAATTTCAGTGTTGCAAGAGTTCTGGGGAGGGATGGTGGTGATGGTGTACAACCCATATGAGTGTATTTAATATTTCTGAATTGTACACTTAAAATTTAAGATGGTAAATTTTATGTATATTTTGCCACAATTTTAAAATTAGGGGGGGAAAATCCCAACAAAATCTAGGAAGAGAAGGAGGTAATGACACTCTAAGAAGGGAAGGTGTCTTGGAGGGAGAAGAAATAGAGATGAACTGGGTACCCCTGAAGTCCTTCTGTAATTTGAATGCTTAAAATGTTGACTTCCATATTAAATATAAACAATCTGCAAGAGGCAACAAAAAAAGAATTAATTCAAGGTTTAGCAGAGTTGGGTGCAGGAAGGTTGATTTTCAATGCATCCACCATCACTTTGGATACACTTGGATGCAGCCATCTCACTATAATGTAGAGCTTGGTACTTGCAAAATGAAAGAAAGAAAAACAAACAAACATAAGCAACCTTATTTAAATCTCCATGTATATACCTATGGCTGTTTCTTGTTGATGTTGTACAAAAAACAACAAAATTCTATAAAGCAAATATACTTCAACTAAAAAAGTAATTAAATTGGAAAAGAAAAAAAAATCTCCAATGAATTCTTTCTGGGTTGCATCTCACAAATTAGTTATATCTTTTATGGCAGTGAACTGATTAGAAATCCATACCACAGTGACTTGCAGACACTCTGTATCTTGGGCTTTGGCTAGCTGAGGTGGTGCTCCAATCAGTCAGGGAACTCCATCAGTACAACCCTAAGGACTCCTTGGCCTATCCAGGCAGCCCTGTTTGGGGGTAAGAGGATGCCCAGCTGCCAACGTAAGAAGCCTAATAACAAAAGGCTAATTTAACACTTTCATCATTTAAAGTGGCTATTTCAAAGCACATTACCCCACTGAGAAACAGAAAAGAGTTTCCACATGTTCCCACTACCACATCTTCCCACCGACCTGTAGTTGTGCCCGTGTACTCTTCCTTTCCTCCAGGTAATATGGAAGACTCATCCCTGCCCTTATCTAAAGCCAAACTCTTCACTTGTGCAAGAGATCCCTTCCCTCCTGCTTCCCCAAGGAGTGTCTTCCTGCCTTTGTCTTCTTTCTCCTGCACAGTGAATCTCTCCTCTCTGCTGGATAATACCAGGAGGCCAGATACCTCTCACTTTTAGAACCCTCCTCTTGATTCCATATCTCCTCCAGCTCTTGCCTCAAATCTCTTCTCCACTCAGAGATACTTAAGAGTTGTTTCCTGTTCCCTGGACCCTATTCTCTCACCTTTCTTCTTCCCACCCCTTCAGACACACTCTTGTGAGAATCACCAATGCTCTCCATGTGGCTCAATCCTATGGTCCACAGTCAGGCCCCACCTTATCAACCCACCAGAGCATTTGACAATGTGGATTGCTTCCTCCTCCATTTGGCGCTGGAAATACCACTCTCTCTCTCCCAGTTCTCTGACCACCTCACTGCCTTTTCTTTCAGTCTCCTTCACTGGTTCTTTCCACTTCCCTGGCCTCAAAACATCAAGGTCCCCAAGGTTAGGTCCCCAGATCTCTTCTCTTCTCTATCTACATTCACTCCCCTGGAAATCTCAGTTCATCACAAAGCTTCAGACACCATCTCTCCACACTGACAACACCCAAACATTTTTCTCCAGCTCAGACTGCTCCCAAGGCCAGACGTTCAATTCCTTAACGGCTTCCCTTGGACAACAGTATCTTCCAGCATCACTGCAAAGCCATGCACTCTTCACTGTCTCAGTAAAGGACAACTCCCTTCTTCCAGTTGCTCTGGTCAGAAAGCTCAGAGTCATCCTGGATGCCCCTCTTTCCAACACACCAGCAAGTCCCAGACAGACAGCACCTTCTGCAAAACCGACGCTGCAGATTTCTCCCCATCACTTCCCCCACTGTCCTCCTTCCAACATATTACCTTCCTTCTCCCAGACAACTCCACACTCCTCTCTGCTTCCACTCCATGGTCCATTCCTTACACCACATCCCGGGGAGTCCTCTTAATATCTAATCAGATTATGTCCCTTCTCCTCTCGAAACTACTCAGTGGCTCCAGCCTCCCCCCCACCTCCCGTATCATGAGCCCAAACTATCTACTGGGAGGTTATTAAAAGACGTCGAATATAGTGCCTTGTGCTACACGGTAGGTTCTTCTTGTTTATCTATTTTATATATAATAGAGTGCATAGCCAGATGTTATTTAAACCTGCAAATCAAGAACATGACTCTTAGCTACAATATATTTATCAAGGTCATTAACGTAAACTGCTCAGAGGGAGCAGAAATGACACTGCATTAATTCATCATTACTCAAAATTAACAGACAGATGCTCACAGGCTGGGGGAAATCATAGGCAGCTGATGCCAATGTCAATTCTTTGGAATTTTTAACCACTTCGACTTGGCTACTTCCTAAAGGCATCCAGGTATATTACCCAAAGAGGTATGAACCAATAAGATGGTACCAGATCCTTAGAGGAGGAAAGATTTTTGAAATGCTTGGTCTGGAGATGGTACAACGGCAGCAATGAAGAACTTGGATTGTGTCTGAAATCTCTCGTGCCTTTAACAGCAAAAGAGGAGAACCAAAAACGCTATGTACAGACTCCAAATATGACATCAGAGCAAATTCAGGAGACATAAGGAGCCCAGGTCATCAAGCTTGGTCTTTTGGGAAAGTTCTATTTGTTGCCCTGGTCACTTTGGTCACTCCAGGCTAACAGAACGCTCGCCACACAGACTCCCCCTCCTTCCAAGTATTAGAGATGTCCAGTCACAAGGCCTGGCATCTCCAACTTCACAGAGTCTCCAATGATGCCAGAAGGATGCCAAGGCCATCTTGCTCCTCTCTTGTCTGTGAAGATCCACCCTCCTCCCCAATGAACCTGGACTTGGAGGTTAGGCACTTTCTATTCTGAGAGTACTGGTTTTTGGATGTTACTTAACTGCTTTGGGCCTTAGTTTATTCATCAGAAAAATGGGGTGGTGACACCTATATTCAGAGGAGAAAAGAGACCGCGGTAAAAGCAGCTGTGATGGTGTCTAGCACAAGGCAGGGCCTCAACCCCCGCTCACATCCCTTGTCCTCTGCTGCCCCAAAGTTTATTTATTCACTTATTTAGTGTTTGGCTGTGCTGGGTCTTCGCTGCTATGCAGCCTTTGTCTCACTGCAGCCAGCAGGGGCGACTCTCTAGTTGAGGAGCAAGGACTTCTCACCGCGGTGGCTTCTCTTGCGGGGCATGGGCTCTAGGGTGCTCAGGCTTCAGTAATGTGGCTCCTGGGCTCTAGAGCACAGGCTCAATAGTTGTGGCACATGGGTTTAGTTGCTCCATGGCACGTGGGATCTTCCTAGATCAGGGATTGAACCCGGGTCTCCTGCACTGGCAGTTGGATTCTTTACCACTGAGCCACCAGGGAAGCCCTGCCCCAAAGTTTAAAGTCCCTTCTCCCAAATCCCACTGGCCTTAACATCACTGTCTAAAAGCTTTGCTCATGTGCCCCTCAGTTCTCTTCCCTCTTCATGAAAGTGGAAAGGGGTGAAGATGCAGTATCTTGAGACCTCACGCGCACAGGTATTCCAAGTAACCCATGGTGATTCCCAAAGCGCCAGAGCCGCATATGGAGGTGTAGACCCACCATGGGACCGACATGGGACCTGAAGTCTTACATGCATCTTCATGAATCCAGTTTTGTTTATCAGAATATGAAGGGTGGAGAGGGTGAGGATGCAAGAGATGTTATTCTGCTCTGTAGTTAACATGAGCGAATCCTTGGAAATATATGACTTCTGTGTTCAGTGACATATGCTGCATGATGTCAGCAGCTGCTATTCAGAATGTGAAAAATATTAATAAAGTAGGAAAGGTTTATGGGCTTCTCTGGTGACTCAGATGGTAAAGAATCCACCTGCAATGCAGGAGATGGATTCGATCTCTGGGTTAGGAAGATGCCCTGGAGGAGGGCCTGGCAACCCACTCCAGTATTCTTGGCTGGAGAATCCCTAAGGACAGAGGAGCCTGGTGGACTGCAGTCCATGGGGTCGCAGAGAGTCGGACATGACTGAGTGACAAAGCGTAGGAAAGGTTTACTGTGGTAAATGAATGGCGCAAGAAAAATAGTGATTAACCGGTTAAAAAATGGGCAAAGGACCTGAACAGACATTGTTCCAAAGAAGACATACAAATGGCCAAGTACACGAAAAGGTTCTCAACATAAGTAATAATCAGGGAAACGCAAATCAAAATCAAAATGGGGTATCACTGGACATATGTTAAAATGGTTATTGTCAATAGACAAGAGATTAAATGCTAGCAAGGATATGGAGAAAAGGGAACCTTTTTGTACTGTTGGTGGTAAAAGAAAATGGTATGAAGGTTCCTCAAAAAATTAAAAATAGTGGAGAAGGAAATGGCAACCCACTCCAGTATTCTTGCCTGGAAAAGTCCATGGACAGAGGAGCCTGGCGGGCTGCAGTCTATGGGGTTACATGACTGAGCATGTGTGCACAAGGGTGGAGGGAGATGGGTTGGTAGCAATGAAGTGGTAGAACTAAAAAAAAAAAAAAAAATTAAAAATAGAACCACCATATGATCCAGCAATTCCACTTCTGGATATATATGCAAAAGAAATCAGTATCTTGAAGAAATATGTGCACCTCCATGTTCACTGAAGCCTTACCTACAATAGCCAAGACAGGGAAACAACCAAGAGACCTTAGGTGGATGAATGTATAAAGATGTGGTATGTGTATTCAATGGAATATTCTTCCACCTTAAAAAAGAAGGAAATCCAATATCTGCAACAATACGGATGAACCTTGAGAGTATTATGCCAAGTGAAATAAGTCAGACCGGAGAAAGACAAATACTGTATGATCTCAGCTATATGTGGATTCTTACAAAGCTGAACTCATGGAAACAGAGAGTAGACTGGTGGTTGCCACGGCCTGGTGGGTTGGGAAATGGGGAGGTGCTGGTCAGAGTGCACAGGCTTCCGGTTATGAGTAAGTTCTAAGGATCTAACGTACATCCTGGTGATTAGCGTGAACAATACTATATTGTATACTTGAAAGCTACCAAGAGAATAGACCTTAAACATTCTCACCACACACGCAGAAAGGTAATTATGTGAGGTGATGGATGGGTTAACTAACCTTACTGTGGTAATCATTTTGCAAATATATATGGGTATTGAATTATCATGCTGTATACCATAAACTTGCACAATGTTATATGTAGATTATATCTCAATAAAGCTAGGGGATAAAAGAAAAACAGTGACCAAGTTCGCACTGACAAACTATTGACATGTGGCTGACCAGGAGGCAACATGAAATTGTGTGTGTGTGTGTGGCTAAGTTGCTTCAGTTGTGGAAGTAGCTATAGTTAGTTTGACATTGTGTACTATATTTAAACATATCTAAAGAAGTATATACACTTCTATATTTATGACTCATTTTTTTGAGGATGGATCACTTGCATGAATTAAATTTATTCCTTAAATAAAAAACCACAATTTGCTACCTTTTTCTTCCCTAGTAACAGGAGGGTGAAGAAGGACGGCATGACCTATCAGGGAGCTGCCTCTGTGCAGAGGTTACTGGGCCCCGAGATGTGAAAGGTGTGGAGGAAAAGCAGGCGTCAGGCCCCCAGGCTTCCACAGAATCTGCCAAACCCTCTGAGGAGCAAGACCATTTTCCCAGATCCTGAAGTAAGCAAGGCTGGTCTGCGTGAAGCCTCAGAGCTCATTCCTGACAACTCCCGGAAGACATGGATGCCTGAAAGTGGTTGATGATGTCTGGCTAACATGGGGAACGCCATCAGAGAGCACAGTCTTGTCCCTGACACCTGGGAGATGCCCCTGTGACTCCAGAAAGCCATAGAGAGATGGCATCCTCCCCCAGGGGCACCTGGGACACCAGACAACTGAGGGTTGGTGTCATTAGTTCTCGTATGTTCCCTAGGGCCTCTGGGCCACGCTAGCCCAGTGATCGTGAGTTCATCTCTGAACATGACTTGGAATCGGCTGACCCATGAGTGAAATGGTAACAGAGCAGTGCGGTGGTTTAGCGGGTGGGTTCAAGTCTCAGCTCTGCCGCATACTAGCTGCAAAACTTGAAGCCATTCACTGTACCTTTCTGTGCCTTGGTTTTCTCGGGTGTAAAATAAACATAACACTAGTACTTACTGTTAGGGTTTCTGCTATTAATAGCTAAGGGGGTCACAGAAGCAGAGGCCAAGATGGGAAGGAACTGGATATGAGAGCTATGTGTTAGAGGAAACGGCTGTAAGGGAGGTGGGGGCCCAGGGGGGCTGAGAGAGCCTACAGACCACCATGCAGTGCGTGCCCTCGGTTGGAGAGAGGGAACAATGATTTTGGCACAGGCACTGGGGTGTCATGGAGCCAAAGTCATTGTCAGAGGAGCCCCACCTCTGCCGAAGGTGGACCTGCCCAATGTCCACGCCGCACTCATCACCTGAGCAGGGAGCCGCCTCGGAGCACAGCGGTCAATTACACCCCCACAGGTGGAGGTTTCAGGGCACCTTCTCATGCCACAATCGCTGTCATGAGTTTAAGAATTTGCTTGATTCTGGTGGAATCAATAGACCTGGGTTGAGCCTCCACAAACGCCCCCAGCTTCCCACCCTCTGGGAACACTTTCCTTCTCCCCACTCTGTTACGTCTACTTGAACGGCCCTCCTGGTTTTATTCTTTTTCCCCTCTTCTTCCTTTCCCTTTTCTCTTTCCAGTTCTGCCCTCCAGTCACAAGCCCAGCCAGAAAAGCTGCAGAGGTAAGGGGGAGAGGCGTGGCAGGAAGGGCTTGGAGGGTCCTAATGTGAGGAGGAAAGCCTTGGACCAGCTGCTCCATGCCCCCTCCTCCCCAGGCTGGACCTCTGGTGCAATGCAGTCCATGTGGGAGGCTGTCCCCCGAATCGTGGCCATATACTGCCCACAGGACTTGTGCCTGGCTTACTTCACAGGGAGACTTTGCCAGTCAGCATCCTGCCTACACCTGCCAGCCAAGAAGCAGGGGGAGCTGGGCGCCCTCACTCCCCTCCCGGCATGATGGAGATCTATTTTAGTTCCCACTGCCTGTTAGTCATCAGTGCGGTGGAGGGACATTAATCTCCACTGTCAGAGGGAAGCTGAGGAAGCTAATACTTCTCCTTTGGGGTCTGAGTTGCAAAACCCTTCCTCAATCCCCATCATTATAAATCCCGTATTTATTTTCACAGCTATGAGCAAAATCCAAATAGCATCTTTCTAAAATAAAACTGGACAAAAGATGCCATGACTTATCCTGAAAGGAGTCCAAGGCCCTGGGAGGAGAGGCTAAGAGAGGCTACTCCAGCAGGGGCCCCTCTCCGCTTGAGGGGACAAGAGAGGTGCCACGAGGCTCTCACTCCGCAGGACGGGCTGACTTCCTCCCTCTGCTTCTCATTTCAGGAACCAGCTGAGGTGCAGCAGTCTGGGAAACATTCACACCCCAAAGAGTGGCATCCTCCCATCAAGGGAACTGCCAGCAGCATAGTACAAATTGACTGAAAGAGAGGAACTACCATTGCGTGTGTGTCTGCTGCACCGAGGCGCTGAGCTAGGGGCTGGTGGCAAGGCTGTCTGCAGCCCTCCACACCCCTGGCCTGACTGGCACTCACCACAAGGCAGCCCTTAAAGTCCGAGAGATCACTCACAGTGTCCTTCCAAGTCAGAGTCACCCCACTGTGCTGGCTGCTACCTGCACAAGGCCTTACAGGGTTTGAGGCACAACTTCAGGTTGACCAAGTCAAGTGCATGATCTTTCCCAAGCTCGCTTCCCTCCTTCCCTGAAGGATCTGTGACTGGTTCCTGCCCTGGGGAGTCTTCCTAGCTGAGCTAATGTGAAATCCACTACGGGTGCCTCTTCCGCTACCCATGGAGAAAGGTGAGAGAGTCTGGCCGAGAGGTGCGCAGGCCCTCAGGTTTTCACAAGGAGGAGGACGTTCAGACACATACCCACAATGGGATGGCTGGCCCCCCAGAATTTGCTGGCCGATCCGCCTGCCACCCAGAACTTACCTAGATGGAATTTCACCCTGTTCTTTATAAAGGAGCTTCCATTTTGTGGACTGAGGTTGGTTCCCCTGCAGACATCACCCCTAGAAGGGCCCAGTCATAAGGGTAACCCCATGATTAAACTCTTGTTTGCTCTGCTGAGGGTATTAAAGGTTCACATGCACACGGACCAGTCCCTCCTCAAAACTAAACCATTGGCCAGCTGTCTTTTGCCGTAACCCTTTTCCGAAGGCCATGTCTGAAAGGCTATACCATGTAATAGTGACAAGGGGTAGCTCCAGAGGGTTATAGCCCAATGCAAATATCATCTCTTTCACCTACCAGCTGTAAGATCTGGGGCTAGCTCTCAACACTTTTAGACTCAACTTATTCCTCTATAAAGTGAGTGTGACAATAATATTTCACCTCATAATTAACTGAGTGACATGAGTGAATTAAATTAAAGAAATTAATATGCATTCAGAGCTGTAAAGTTCTTAGATCTGGACCTGGCACATAACTGGTGCTCCATGAATATTCATTGTGGTGGAGGTGGCGGTGATCATTATTGGCTGCGTCCCACGAGCAGAAGGGCTTCCCAGGTGGCGCTAGTCATAAAGAACCCACCTGCCAGTGAAGGAGACATAAGAGACTCGAGTCTGATCCCTGGGTCAGGAAGATTCCCTGGAGAAGGAAAAGACAACCCACTCAAGTATTCGTGCCTGGAGAATCCCATGGACAGAGAAGCCTGGCGGGCTACAGTCCAAAGGGTTGCAAAGAGACACGACTGAACAACTTAGCACGCACACACGAGGAGAAAATGGCCAGGCTGGGAAATGAACACAGAACCATGTTACTACTCAGCCACCCTCTTTCCAGGAGGTTGCTTTTAATTTGGGAACTTCCATCCTTTAAAGTAAAAAGGGGGTACTTCCTCTCTTGAGTTACTAGCAAGTAACTGGATGTTTTAAAGTTATGACAGCCTTCTCTTTCAACCTGCTGGTTAGTGTTGTTTGGGCTTTACCCAGGTTGAAAACACCCAGCTGTCCCTGTCTCAGGCAAGAATTGTGGTTCTATCTACAGAAATAGGAAGAAAATGTCAGAGGAACTCTGGGGAAATTCACTTCAAATTTTTTCATCCTCAGATGTTGAAAAAGCCAGAATATTTAACTAGATTAAGAACTAAAACTAAGAAAGTTTCTTTCACTTGTTTCCCCCAACTTTTTATTTTGAAAAATTTCAAAGTTAAGAAGTTAAATAATAAACAATAAACATCATACAACCTCCACCGGGATTCACCCATTTTAACCACCTGCCACATGCGTTTGATCTTTATGGAGACAAAGAGAGGTTGAGAGAGGTGCCTTTGGGATGCCTAAGTGGGATTGCCAAATGTCCATTTTTCTGTCATCGGGCCAGTGTTTTTTCTATCAATATGTGTGCTCTTTATATTTTAAAACTATACTAAGACTATGAACCATGAATTGGTGAATACTTTTGTCCCATTTTCTGTTTTCAATTTTGTTTATCATGATTGTTGACATCCAAACTCCTAATTTTCAGTTAGGTAAACTGAAAATTTCTAACTATTCCCTTCTAGAACATCACCTGTTCTAGGGGTGATGTCTGCAGGGGAACCAGTAGCTATTAACTACTTCCTTTGTGAATTCTTTTATGTCAGAAAGTCAGAAAGGATTTTGATACACTTCAGGCTATGGGGAACACATCATATTCCATACCTCTGGCCCCTAAGATTGGTCATGAGCAAACATCTGTTCCAAGATGGCCCAGTAATAGTCAACTTTAGGACACTGTGGTCACTGTTGGAAACAGGTGTTCCCTCTCTTTCAGAGCTTCAGTTGGCGGGTTGGAAATGTGTTCATCGCTGTCTTCTTACCATTCAGAAGAATCTGCTGGGCAATAAAGCCAAAACAAAGAAAAGCAGAACCCACTGATGATGAAACACAAACACTCCTGATGACATAGCTCAGGAATCCAGATCCCATCACACCCAAACTTCTGGCCTTTTCATTATATAAGGCAGTAAATTCCCTTTCATATTTACTCAATTTGAGTTTTCATCACTTGCAACTTTAAGAATTGGGCAGTGGGGACATCCCTGGCTGTCCAGTGGCTAGCAGGGAGTGTGGATTCAATCTCTAGTCAGAGAACAAAGACCCCGCATATCATGCGGCATAGCCAAAAATGAAAAAAAAAAAAAAATTGGGCAATGAAGAAAATGAGATGTAATCTCACCCTGAAAGGAGGACTTTCCCACCACCTCTGCCTCAGAGGCCTATGTCCAGGGTGCATACATACACCCTGTAGGTGTGTAGGCAGGTCTCTGCCTGCTTTGGACGCTGTCATTGTCCAGCTCAGCGTGGCTCCCCAATGGTCTCCAGAGGACAGTTATTTGGAGGGGAACCAAGAAGGGCAGCATGACAGAGAATGACAGGACAGAAGCATCTGGAGGGTAAAGAGCCCATTTCTCCTACCCACACTTTGGACTTGTCTCAGCTCTGACTCCATGTGGTGGTTCTGCATCCAGACATGTCTGCCTTCAGACATTTGTTTTTCCTATGACCTGGGCAGATTTCTTAATCTCTCTCTGTCCTTTCAGCATTCTCAAAAGAAAATGCACAATGAAGCCAACAATACGTACTTCTGAGAGAATGCTGTGAACATTAAATAAGAAAATTATGTTATGTGAAAGCACACTCTGGCTTTCATCTTAGAGCTCTCTGGAGAGAACCAAATAGGAGATACACATACATATCCTATTAGTTGTATATATGTATAAAACTATGTATATATACACACATATATGAGATTTAAGACATTGGTTCATGTGATTATAGGAACTGGCAAGTCTGAAATCTGCAGTTCAGTCTGGAGACAAAATTCCCTCTTCTTCAGTAGAAGTCAGTGTTCTTGTTAAAGGCCTTCAAATGACTGGATAAGACCCACTCACATTATGGAGAGTCATCTGTTTTACTCAGAACCCACTGATTTAAATGTTAATGACAACTTAAAAGGGGCTTCCCTGGTGGCTCAGTGGTAAAGAATCCACCTGCCAGTGCAAGAGACACAGATTCAATCCCTGAGTTGGGAAGATCCCCAGAAAAGGGCCCGGGAACCCACTTCGGTATTCTTGTCTGGGAAACCCCATGGACAGAGGAGCCTGGAGGGCTACAGTCCCTCCAGGAGTCGCAAAGAATTGGATAGGACTGAGTGACTAAACAACAAGGATATCATCTTTAAAAAATACCTTTATAGCAAGATTTAAACTGGCGTTTGACCAAACAACTGGGTACCAGAGCCTGGCCAAGTTGACACAAAAAATTAACTAGTACAGGACTCAATGCGATGTAGACATTCTAATACATTCTAATACTTGCCTGGCCAAGTTGACATAAAAAATTAGCTAGTACAGGACTCAATGCGATGTAGACATTCTAATACAGGTTGGTTGATTTGAAGTGAATTCAGTTCCTCCCAACAAACTCAGAAGCAGTCTTAGGGTATGCTTTGAAGGGTACCTTAACCATTATTTGGTAATTAACAACAGAGCACCTTACAGGGGGTAGAGCCCTTTCTTATACAGGACTCCTTAGCAGGAGACTGGGTGCCGGGCTGTGGCGGGAGGGATCGCTGGCCTCACTTTACAGAGGAAAAACGTGAAGTTTAGTGAGAGGATGCTGGGGGCCATTATGGGAGGTCCTGCCCATGACGAGGTCATGAAGAAAATACTGGGCAGGCAAGGCCGTCCGGGACCCCATCCATGACGAGGTCATGAAGAAAAAACCTGACAGGCAAGGCCGTCGAGGATAAGGGACCCTCCAGATTGGCCTCGGCCTCTACCCCACCCTGTATCCTCCCCCCTTTTCTGCTGTTGTTCTTGTTTGCCCTGCTGCGGATTCTTGTGTTGCCTGCTCTCCTGCTCCTCTTTCACTGAATAAAGAACAACTTAAAACCCTAACTAATAAATCTCCTGGACGCTGGTACCCTATGAAGGGGCCAGGGATGAAGGAAATGCTTCAATTCAAACCCTTTTGCTGGCATTCTGGCTTGTTTGATAAATGTGTGCAGTCATTGCACAAAATGCTCATGATTGTTCTAAACATCCTAAGCACAGCACGCTAACAAAAGAAACTATTAAGCATAGGTCCCTCTGCGGGGTGAGAAAAGCTCCACAAATATTACAGCCACAAATGTGCCTAATAGAAAATAGTTTAGATAGAGATTAGCTGGTGACTTCTTGCAGGTAGTTAACTTTTAGACTAAGAGCCTGTTTTGTGCCATATCTGCTGTTTTTGCAGTCCTTTGCATTTCTGTTCTGTAAAAATGTAATCCTATCTAGTTCCCATGGAGATGACACCTAATAGAAAGAAAATAGATTAACCACAAAAAAGACAGGGTCGGCTACTGAAGTTGCTTAAAGTTGCACCAGGTGCAAGCCATAAATTGTCAACAGGCCTGAAAGCCAAAAGATATTATACATAGAGATTAACCATAAGAAAGGCCCTAATAGGCACAGAGCCCTTTGGAGGGTGAGGAAGCCCTATTAGAAAATACAAAAAATATTGTTTTAAAGGTAGTTATTAGATCAACGTTTGATTGATGTTAATGTGCTGAGGTTGTGCAGTGGAAACTATTGTTAATATAGTTGGAGATCTAGAAAAATAAGAGTTTAGCCCTAGTGTAAAAACAATAAGATAATTGTTAATTTCAACCAGGAGTGCTAAACGGGGGCTGCCTCACCAGAGCCGCAGAGTCTTTGTGTGTTAAACTTTTTAGATAAATTTAGCTGAGAATTTCTGCAAAAAGACTGACTTTTGTGTTAACAGGATTGTATTTCTATTATGTTGCAACCTGCTGTACCATGAGACTGCCACTTTTCTGTTTTCTGCTAACCTCAAGGCCCGAAGATAATGTACAAAAAATCTATGGGAAAAGACTCTCATAAACAAAAAATATACAGAGCACACCTGGTTTCGTGAAGGACAAGCTGATGTCATGTTAAACTAAGTCTGTATGCTTATCTGCCCCTTAGAAATGTACCAACTTAGGGTATAAAGGCGATGGTGAAAAATAAAGCAACCGCCAGACTCTGCCGCATATCCTGCTCTGGTCTCTCTCTCTCTCTCCTCTCTCTCTCTCTCTCTCTCTCTCATTCGCTGACACCGTTCATCCTGAGGGTTCCCCTGGATCCTGCTGGGGCTGGACCCCGGCAAGAGGCAAACCCATTAACAGCTCACTATAGTCTCCTGTGACAAGTGCATGGATAGGAAGGCAAAGGGGAGGACAGAGTCCCCTGTGTTCTTGCTTTGGTTCTAGTAAAGAAGTTTGGATGTTTGGTGTCCATCCAACTCCCTTTATTACTGTGTCTTGTACTATTTTAATAATCACCTCACATCTACAAGTTAGTTACTTAATTTTAGTTTTCCTGTTAGATAAGGAGTACCCTTTGTCTTTGACCCTAGGGGCCTTGACATGGCTCAGGTGGTCCCCAAAGCCCAGGAATTTAGACTTCTTCCTGCCCAAAGTTTCCTTATCTGACCTACTAGCCACCAAAGAAGGAATCACAGACCAAAATGCTGACAAAGGCCAGGTAAGTGACTTATGGGAGTGAGGAAGCTGGTAGGGCATTGGGGGTCTTCAGCAAACTGGAGCAAGCATATTCCATCATAAGACAACAGCTACAACGCATCTCCAAGACACAGTGACTTTGGGTAGCTTAGGACTTTTAATATCTGGAAATAGGGATTTTAAATGAAATAGCCTGATTTAAATTGGCAGTCAATTCAAATTGTTTTTTAAAAACACTACAAGGGGGCTTTCTGGGGGCACAGTGGATAACAATCCACCTGCCAATGCAGGAGACACAGGTTCCACCCTGGTCCGGGAAGATCCCACATGCTGTGGAACAACTAAGCCTGTGAGCCACAACTACTAAGCCTGTGCTCCAGGGCCCGGGGGCCACAACTACTAAAGCCCCGTGCCCTAGAGCCTGTGTTCTGCAATAAGAAAAGCCACCGCAATGAGAATCCTGAGCACCACAACTAGAGGGTAGCCCCCGCTCGCTGCAACTAGAGAAAAATAATGAAGACCCAGCACAGCCAATATATATATATAAAACACTGTGAGAGCCAGATAAAATTCATCTTCAGATAATCATTCCTGCCTGGTGGTTAAAAGAGAAAATAAAGTGTGCTTTTGCATGACTAGCTTGGCACATATACCATCTATCCACTCATAAATGAAGGAGGCAAGAATTACTATATTTGCCTATTTCTTAGTGCAAGGTTAGAGGAGAATCTTGCATGGAATACGCAGAAGCAAAGAAAATGGGGACGTGGTTTCCCAACATTTCCACCAGGCTCTCCACGGAAGACACTGCTTAAGTGCGGTCTACTCCCTTGCAATGTCTAACAAGAACAGCCTTAAAGGTCATCTCTCTAATTGATCAGTCACTACTGATGCCTTTTCTCTTAGGTTGTGGAACCTCCCCCAGGAAGGTACATGGGTAACCATCACTTGAGCTGGAGTCCTTTCAGTTAAGAGTCTCTGCATCTAGAACAGGATGATTCACCGGGTCAGCTGCACTCACCCACGAGGGGAGGAGCGGGCCCTGCCCTGGAGAGTTCCCAGCATGGGGTGTGTTCTCACTTCTCAGCTGAAGAGACCACTTGCTGGAGTCTCTCCGACTGTTTGCACAGCCCCGGGCAGGAAGTAGAACCACTCCCTCCCTCCGCCCCTTCACAGGGAAATGTAAACCCAGACTCTTCAAGGAGGGGACACTACCCTGCAGTTTCACTGAGTTCTCTCTCAGTACCTCCTAAGGTTAACAGTTTTCCCAATTTTTTTTTTTTTGGCTCATTTTTCTCCAGCACAAGTTGTGTGGTCCTCACATGCCCATCACTTACTTGCCTGACGTGAGTCATATTTCCTGCCAGGAGAGAGAAAGAAACTCTGAGAATGCAGGTGTCCAGCTGCCGCCCCTCAGAGCCCCCTCATCTCAGAGCATGCTCTGCTCCTTCTCCAAATCCTAGACCAGAGTTCCCTGCCTCCTCAATCTGAGATTCCCCTGGATGGGGAGGAATATGCATGTAGATTACAAAATCATTTCCAAGGATCCCATGCAGTTGGACTGAGGACTGGAGGTAGGGCTAGTGAAAGACCCTGCCTTCAATGAGCTCACCATCTACTAGGGGAAACTAACATGAAAAATGAACTGGAAGGCTCTTAGTCTCTCTTCCGTTCGTGTGGATGAGTGAACCTGGAGTGGGGAAGGGGTTTCTGCCAGGCAACACTAAGGGATATTAACAGAAGGGATTTGTTAGGTAAACCAAAGTGGCTGCAGGAGACACAGTATAAAATCTCTTAACATAAAGTCAAAAAATTATACTAGCCAGGGAGATTATCAAGCATATTTGAATCTTTTTCAGGTGTCATAACAGAAGATCAATCCAAGTAGTGAAAGACGTCCACCTTTTAAAGAAATAAGGTAGAACTGCAGAAAAGGAAAACCAGGACTTCCCTGGCAGTCCAGCAGTTAAGACTGCACTTCCAGTGCAGTGGTGCAGGTTTGATCCCTGGCTCAGGAACTAGGATCCTGCAAGTTGCATGGTTTGGCCAAAAAAAAAAAACAGAAAAGAAAGAAAAGGAAAGCCTTCCTCCCTTTCCTCAACATGGAAAGCCTCTCCCTGCATCCACTTTCCAATGGTCTAGAGAGGGAGAGGGGAGAACGGAGACTAGTCAAAGACTAAATAATTTCCAAAGATGGAAAAGGAGTCTGAAGGCTTGCAATTTCTAGGAACAGAGTCATGACCCAGGTAAGGAGGGAATATGGGTACACTAGAGACTCTAGAGTGACCTTTCTAAGGTTGAAATAAGTCCTACCCTCCAATCCCATGGCCCATGGTGTTGGTGGAGACCAAATGGGAGCCTGGACTTTTACTCCCACCAGGAGGTAGCAAGGCCCGCCTCCCCCTCCCCACTGGGGTGATGTCCATGGAAGCCTACCAGACAGTCAGGACTTTTAGCACTATCTAGTGATAACAAGGCCACTCGCTCTCTGTTGAGTCAGTGGTGGTCACATGGGGCGCAGTAACGAGGTCCTCCTACCTCTTCCCTCCTTCTGGACAAGGAGGTATCAGCAGAAGCTGGGTGGGAGCCAAAAACTTCACATACACTCATCAGTAACAGGGAGTTTCCTTCCTCAGGTGTCAAAAAGTGGGGAACCTGGATGACTTCCTTCACTAGCAGTAAGGAGACAAAACCACTCCTTCTCCTGCTTGAGTGACATCAAAGCAAGTCAGCCAAAATAGAAGGTGTGAATAAGATCCAGAGGCTTACAGTATCCGAAATGTCCAGGTTTCAATTAAAAATCATTCACCAGGGGTCTTCCCTGGTGGTCCAGCAGCTAAGACTCCACACTCCAAATGCAGGGGACCCAGGTTGGACCCATGGTCAGGAAACTAGATCCTACATGCCACAACTAAGACCCAGTGTAGCCAAATAAATTTAAAAAAAAATCATTTACCATATCAAGAACCAGGAAAATCTCAAACTGAATAAAAAAATTATCAGTGGATGCCAACATCAAGATGTCAAAGATGTCAGACATCTTTGTCTGACGATGATTTAAAGCAACCATCATAAAAATGCTGGAACAAACAATTTCAAGCAAGCTTGAAACAAATGAAAAACACAGAAGACCCCAGCAAGGAAATATGAAGTCTCAGCAAATACACTACAATTGTAAAGAAGAAACAAATGGAAATTTTAGAACTGAAAAATACAATAGCCAAAACCAAAACTCAGCAGATGAGCTAAACTGAAGAATGGGAGGGACAATAGAAAGAATCAGTGAATGTGAACAGTAAACAACAGAGAAAAAATTAACTGAAAAAAAAAAAAAATAGAGCCCGAGGGACATTCAAGACTATGAGATCTAACATTCCGGTCTTCTTCCTCAGAAGGAAAGGAAAAAGAGAGCAAGTCTGAAAAGTACTTGAATGGCTGAAAGCTTCCCAAGTTTGGCAAAAGATACAAACCTACAGATTCAAGAAGCCGAGTAAACTCCAAATGGGAGAACCAAAGAAATTCACATCAACACATAATAGTCAAACTTCTGAAAACTACAAGCAAAGAAAAAAAATCTCAAAAGCAGTAAAAAGAGAAATGACAACTTACAGATGAGAAAAACAATTCAAATGACAGTGGATTTCTGAGTTTCTCCACCCGACACCAAAGGCCAGAAGGAAAGTGCTGAAAGAAAAGAACTCAACCCAGAATCCTATATTGAATGACAATACCCTTCAGAAATGAATAGGAAATCAAGACATTGTCAACTGAAGATAACCTAAGACCATGTTGCTTGCACACCCAACCTAAAGAATGACTAAAGGAAGTTCTCTAAATGGAAAAGAAGCAACAAAAGAAAAAACTCTGGAACATCAAAATGGAAGAAAAAACATAGCAAGCAAAAATAGGGGTAAATATAATACATTTTTCTTATCCTCTTTGAGTTTTCTAAATTAGGTGTTATAACTGAAACAAAAATTATAACACTGTCTCATGTGGTTCTAAATGGATGTAGAAAAAATGTTTAAAGCAATTATATTATAAATGGGGGGAGGACAAAAGGATGTAAAAGGAGACAAAGTTTCTATATTTCACTAGAACTGGTGAATGTCAACATCAGCTGACTGTGAAAAATTAGATATACAAGGCAACACGCAAAGAAACCACCAAAAAGGCTTTGCCAAAAGATAAACTCAAAACATTATAAATAAATCAAAATTAATTTATAAAAAGTGTTAAGTAACCAATTTCCACAGGAAGGCAGTAAACAGAAACCAAAAAAAAAAAAAGAGAGAGAGAGAGAAAGAGAAAGAAAACAAAAGATACAATAGCAGACCTAAGTCCTGACATATCAATAATTACATTAAATGAAAATCTACTAAAAATACAAATTAAAAGATGATTGGCAGAGGGGATTTTAAAACATGACTAAATTGTATTTCATCTACAAGAAATTCACTTCAAATATAACCTAAGTCTTACATCTTATGCAAAAATTAGCTCAAAACAGATCATGAATTTAAATGTAAAGCATGAAACCATAAGATTTTTAGGAAAAAAGCCTAGGGTAGTATCTTTAGGATCTAGGGTTAAGCAAAGAGTTCTCAGATTTGATACCAAATGTACAGTCCATAGAATGAAAAATCAACCCTACACACTGAACATCATCATATATAAAATTTTTGCTCTGTAAAAGACTCTGTGAGGTGGGAGTTTGTTGTATGACTCAGGGAACTCAAACCAGGGCTCTGTGACAACCTGGATGGGTGGGATGGGGTGGGAGTGGGCCGGAGGTTCAAGAGGAAAGGATATGTGTATACCTACAGATAATTCACATTGCTGTATGGCAGAAATCAACACAATACTGTAAAGCAAATATCCTTCCATTAAAAAAAAAAAAAAATATATATATATATAAAGTCTCTGTGAAGATAAGAAGACAAGCTACACAGAGGGAGAAAATATTTGCACACAGCATATTCAACAAAGGACTAACATTAATAATATAATTTTTTAAGCTCTAAAATACTTAACAGCAAAAAAGGAAACAATTCAACTAGAAAATGGGCAGAATATATGAAAAGACATTTCACTAAAGACACATAGAAAGCAAACAAGCACATGAAAAAATGTTCTACATTGTTAGCCAGTAGGAAAATGTGAATTAAAACCACAATGAGGTACTATTCTACATCTACCAGAATGGCTAAAATAAGAAACATCCCCAAATGCTTGCAAGGATATGGGTAAATTAGATCATCCATACATTTCTGGTGGTACAGACATTCTGGAAAGCAGTCAGCAATTTCTTTAAAAACTAAATATGCAACTACCCTATGGCCCAGCAATTGTACTCCTGGGAATTTATCCCAGAGAAATGAAAATTTATGTTACAAAATATCTGTATACAAATGTTCACAGCAGCTGTATTTGTGATAGCTCCCAAACTGGAAACAATCCAGGTGTTTTTCAACAGATGAATGATTAAACCAACGGTGGCACTTCAATACCATGGGCTACTACTCAGTAGTAGAAAGAAAAGAAGTATTGATACAGGCAACAACCTGGAAGAACTGCCAGAGAATTACGCCTAGTGAAAAACAAAACAGTACCAAAAGTCTATGATTCTATCATATAATACTATTCTGGAAATAACAAAATTATAGAAATGAGAGGGGGATAAATCAGGAGTCTGGGATTAAAATATACACACTTCTACATACAAAATAGACAACCTACTATTTTGTTGTACAACCTACAACAAAAATCTACTGTATAGCAGAAGAAACTATACTCAATGTCTTATAATAAGCTATAATGGAAGATAATGCAAAAAAAGAATATATGTTTATATATAGCCATGAACAACCGAATCGCTTTGCTATATACCTGAAACCAACACAACATTGTAAATCAACTATATTTCAATAAAAAAAATTTTTTTTAATACAGAAATGAATAACAGGTTAGTGGTTGTTGTGGTTAAGGAGAAGGTGTGGCCCCTAAAGACAACATCAGGGATCCTTGTGGTGATGAAAATGCTTTACATCCTGTCTCTGTCAACGTCACTCTTCTAGTTTGAACCGTGGTTTGTAATACGTTGCCATTTGTGGAAACCAGGTAGAGGGTACACTGGATCTCTCTGGATTATTTCTTACAACTGCACATGAATCTACTATTAACTCCAAATAAAAACTTCAATTAAAAAAAATTGGCAGAAAAATAAGTTGCAAAGCCTTAATTTAAAAAAACAACTCTTGGGAATTCCCTGGTGGTTCAGTGGTTGGGACTCTGTGCTTTCACTGCTGGCGGCCTGGGTTCAATTCCCGGTCAAGGAACTAAGATCCTGTAAGCTGCACGATGAAGCCAAAAATAAATTAAAAAAAATTAAAAGCGCCTCTTGATACCACTTCCCTTTCTGTAACACAATTCCATTTCTCTGTTCTCCTTCACAGAAAAACGTTTTTTAAAAAAGTTTTTTTCTCTACTTAATTCCTCTCTTTCCATTTTCTCTGAAATGTACTCCAATCGAACTTCTGCCCACATGATTTCACCAAAATAGCTGTGGCCGAGGTTACTGACAACACTGTTAACCCCCATGGTCAAGCCTCAGTTCTCATCTTAACCTATAGTCCGCATTTGACCCAACTGATCTTTCTGCTCCCAGACTCACTCTTTTGGCTTGCTTCCAGAACTGCTCATTTTCTTGGTTTTTCTCTTATCTCACTGGATGTTTTCTGTGTTTCCTTTTCTGTCTCCACAATTTCCTAGTGTTTTGGCATCCCAAACCTCTGTCCTGATCTTTCTATGATCTGTCTATATTTAGGTGCTTATTCAGCTTCATGGGTGTAAACATTCTCCATCTGCTGATGACTCTGAAATTTATATTCCCAGCCTGGATATCTCTCCCAAACTGCAGATTTGTATGTCCTATTGTTTCCCCAACATCTCCCTCTGCTTGTGTATTAATAAATTTCTTGAAGTATTGTGAATAAAACTAACTTCCTGACTTCCACTCAAAACCTGCTCCTTCTCAGTATTCCCCTTTTTGGCTTATAGCATCTTGATCCTTCTCCTTGCCCAGTCCCCAAGTCCAGACCATCCTAGACTCCTCTCTTTCTCCTCTGAGTGAAACAGGAGTCCTTGCAGGTGCAGAGGTAGGACATGATGTTATAGATTTAGATCTTAATGTGGAACCAGATAAGGATAACTTTATTTAGATGCATTTCATGTATCACATAATTCACTGTTTTATAGCATATTCACTGAGTTGTGTAACCATTAACACCAGCAACTTTAGAACATTTTCATCACCTCAAAAAGAAACCCATTCCCCTTTAGACATCACTCTCCAATCTACTCATCAAGCTCCACCCTAGGCCTAAATAACCACTAATCTGTATAGTTTCTGTCTCTGTATAGTTGCCTGTTGTCATTGTTCCGTCGCTAAGCTGTGTGTGACTCTTCCCAACCCCATGGACCGCAGCACTGCCAGGATCCTCTGTCTGCCACTGTCTCCTGGAGTTTGCTCAAATTCATGTCCATTGAGTTGGTGATGCCATCTAACCATCTCATCGTTTGTCACTCCACCCCCTTTTTTTGCCTTCAATCTTTCCCCGCATCAGGGTCTTTTCCAATGAGTCAGCTCTTTGCGTCAGGTGGCCAAAATATTTGCCTACGCTCGAAATTTCATATAAATGAGATCTTATCTGTGTTCTTTTTTGGCTATCTTCTTTCACTTAATATTATGTTTTCAAGATTGATCCATGTTGCAGCATGCAGGATCAGCTGTTGGTTCAGTCTCTTAGTCGTGTCTGACTCTTTGCAACCCCTCGGACTGCAGCACGCCAGGCTTCCCTGTCCTTCACCATCTCCCAGAGCTTGCTCAAACTCATGTCCATTGAGTCGGTGATGCCATCCAATCATCTTGTCCTCTGTTGTCACCTTCTCCTTCTGCCTTCGATCTTCCCTAGCATCAGGGTCTTTTCTAAGGAGTCACCTCCTCACATCAGGTGGCCAAAGTATTGGAGCTTCAGCTTCAGCATCAGTCCTTCCAATGAACACCCAGGACTCATCTCCTTTAGGATGGACTGGTTGGATCTCCTTGCAGTGCAAGGGACTCTCAAGAGTCTTCTCCAACACCACAGTTTGAAAGCACCAATTTTTTGGCGCTCAGCTTTCTTTATGGTCCAACTCTCACATCCATATATGACCACTGGAAAAACCATAGCTTTGACTATACGGACCTGTGTTGGCAAAGTAATCTCTGCTTTTTAATACGCTGTCTAGGTTGGTCATAGCTTTTCTTCCAAGAATGAAGAAGTATCAGTACTTTGCTCCTTTTTATGGCCGGATAATTTTCCATTCTATGGACTGACTACATCTTGTTTATCTATTCAATTTTGTTTATCTCTTCATCACTTAATGGACTTTGGGGCTATTTCCACTTTCTGACTATTATGAATAATGCTGCTATGAACATTCATCTACAAACTTCTATTTTGACATATAGTTTCCTTTCTCTTGGGTAGTCCTGGGTATATACCTAGGAATGGAATTGCTGGGTCAAATGGTAACTCTATGTTTCACTTTTTATGCAACTGCCAGACTGTTTTCCAAAATGGCTACACCATTTTACATACTCAGTGGCAATGTGGAACCCAATGAGGGTTCTTACTTCACATTCTTGTTAACACTTATTGTCTTATTTTGATTCTAGTCATCACAGTGTGTGTGAAGTTGTTATCTCACTGTGGCTTTCATTTGCATTTCCCTGATGACTAATGATGTTGATCATCTTTTGATGTGCTTAATGGTCATTTACATATCTCCTTTGGAGAAATATCTTTTCAGATACTTTGTCTACTTTTATTAGGTTATCCTTTCTTTTTTTTTTTTTTTTTGCTGCACCGCACAGCATGTGGAGTCTTTGTTCCCAGACCAGGGATGGAACCCACACCCCCAGCAGTGAAAGTGCAGTCTTAACCACTGGATTGCCATGGAAGTCCCCAGGTTGTCTTGTTATTACTGGTTGTAAGCATTCTTTACACATCCTAGATTTGCAAATTTTCTCCCATTCTGTGGGTTGTTTTTGCTTCTTTGATAGTGTCTTTTGAAGCACAAGAATTCTTTAATATTCATGAAGTCCAATTGATCTTTTTCTTTTGATGCTTGTGTTTTTGGTGTCATAGCAAAGAATCCATTGTCAAATCTAAGGTAGTGGAAATATACACCTATGTTTTAAGAGTTTGTAATTATGGCTTTTATGTTTAGGTCTTTGAGCCATTTTAATTTAATTTTGAAAAATATGTATTTATTTGGGTGTGTGGGGTCTTAGTTGCAGCACATGGGATCTGTCATTGTGGCACACAGCCGGGACTCTCTAGTTGCATGTGCAGGCTTAGCTGCTCCGCTCCAGGGCATGTGGGGTCTTAATTACCCAACCAGGGATCAAACATGCACCCCTTGCATTGCAAGGCAGATTCTTAAACACTAGATCACTAGGGAAGTCCCCATTTTTATTTAATTTTTACATGTGATGTGAGGTAGGCGATCCAGCTACATCTTTTACATGTTGCTATCTGGTTGTCTTAATATCACTTGTTGAAAAGACTATTCTTTCCCCACTGAATGGTCTCAGCATCCTTATAAAAAATCAATTAACTACAGAAACATGGATCTACTTATGAACTCTTGATTCTACTCCATTGATCTATGTGTCTATCCCTATGCCAGTACTACAGTCTTGATTATTGTTCCCTTATAAGTTTTGAAATTGGAGAGTATGAGTCTTCCAACTTTTTCTTCTTTTTCAAGGTTGTTTTGGCTATTCTGGGTTTCTTGTGTTTCCAAATTAATTTTAGATCAGTTTGTTAATTTGTACAAAGCAGCCAGATGGGATGCAGTCTAACAGGGACTGCATTAAGTCCACAGGTCAATTTGGGGGGTACTGCGACCTTAACAATATCCAGTCTTCTGATCCATGAACAGAGGATGTTTTTCCATTTTTGAAGATCTTCTTTAATTCCTTTCAACTACCAAACTACTATTCTGGTAGTTTTCAGAATATAAGTTTTGCACTTGCTTTGTTAAATCTATTCCTAAGCATTTATTCATGTTGATGCTATTATAAATGAAATTATTTTCTTAATTTCATTTTTGGATTGTTCATTGCAAGTACATAGAAAGGCAAATTGATTTTTATATATTGATTTCATATCCTGTAACCTCATTGAAATCATTAGTTCTAATAGTTTTTTAAGATTTCTTAGAAGTTTCTATATACAAGATCATTGCATTCAGAAGTAGAGACAGTTTTTCTTTTCCAATCTCAATGCCTTATCTTTCACTTCTTGCCTGATTTATGTTTGAACAAACTTCTCTGACTGCCTTACTGAGAACAAGTCAGATGAGGGTCAAGAGTGGAGAAGAGTCAGATATGAAAGGATTGTGCCCTGGACCAGCTGGGAGCAAAAAAAGCCACAAAGTACTTCAGGGTGTTTCTCTTCAGTCTTTCTCACCTTAATTTTTTCTTCTTTGTCTTACTGACCATCATGGTGATTTTTTTGCCTCAACCAACCACAAAGACAGTATGCCAACTTTTAAAAAATCTTGTGATTAAAAAAAAAAAAATCCACACAAAGGAAGCAGGCACCAGACAGCAGACTAAAAAAACCCCAATCCTACATGTCCCATTTCTGCAAGAGCAGACCGTACAAGACTGCTTGGATGGAAGGATTATTTTTATGAGGAGAAAAAGGGAAGTATCCATCACCATGTCTTAGAAATGCTGCAACCCTCAGCAACCAGCTAAAGATAACCTAGGCAAGGAACTTTGTGCCAGGCCTGGAGGCCGTCAGTGCGCTGAGTATACAGGGTAATTTAGGCTTCTCCAGTGAGTGACTATCCCAAGCTACCAGACTCTTCACCTTGGGGAAATTTGCTTTACCAGCCTTCCCCAGGAACTTACTTCTCCCTGAAGGTAGCAATACAGGAAGGCTTCCCAGAAGTCCCCCTTACCCAATCCCCCCAGGCCAAATAGGATCTCTCTCTCCTGGTGAGCAGGACCTTGGTGTTGTGTCCGAATACGGGCTGAGCCCTGGGTGAGACAGGGAAGTACCTAGGGCACTTACCTGATGTGGGGAGTGAGTCACAAAGTCACTTCAGTTCTTTCAGTCATGTCTGCCTCTTTGCAACACTATGGACTGTAGCCCGCCAGGCTCCTCTGCCCATGGGATTTTTCAGGCAATAATACTGGAGTGGGTTGCTGTGCCCTCCTCCAGGGAATCGTCCCAACCCAGGGACTGAACCCACGTCTGTGTCTTCTGTATTGGAGGCAAATTCTTTACCTTCTGAGCCACATACAAAGTCCCCTGAAATTGTGCACCCAAGGCCCTTCCCATACCCTCCCTAGTGCCAGCTCTGGTTCTACCCAGCTCTGCCACTGACAGGCCATGTCCACAAGGACAATCCCCTGGCTCTCTGGGCCTTAGTTTACTCCTGAGAAGCTGAAGTGCTGGATTCAGAATAGTGTTTCCCCATAATGACCCATGAACCCACTGATCCTTAATTTTCTGATTCCCACAGCCTTTTCCAAAGTCCTCATTTCTTAAAATCTATAAACCATTTTTTTTTTAAATTGCCCTATGAGATCTTTGGGTTTCTCTGGTTGCTCAGACTGCAAAAAAATCCACCTGCAATGCAGGGGACCTCGGTTCAATCCCTGGGTCAGGAAGATCCCCTAGAGGAGGCAAGGCAACCCACTCCAGTATTCTTACCTGGAGAATCCCATGGACAGAGGAGCCTGGCGGGCTACGGTCCATGGGGTCACAAAGAGTTGGACAGGACTGAGCGACTAAGCACAGCACATGAGAACTTCACGTATGACTACAGAACACAAGCGCTATGGTCTCCATATGACCCAATTCTCTTAAAGAAACTGTGTCAGCTTACATCCAGCCCTGTAGAGACCTGCCCAGGAACTACTGTAACTTTGCTTCCCATCCTGACCAAAGGTAACTGGAGCAGATGCAGACCCCAGACCCAAGATGAGCCAGCTGTAGTCGATGGAGACAAGCCGATTATTCCTCTCAAAACCTGGGCATCATAGACACTCTATAGCTAATAAAGGTATGCAGCCCAGTGGTCAAGTCAGACAAACAGGCTGGTGGCCATGGGGCCCACATGCAGAGCCCACATGCGAGAAGCAGCTGAAAAGGAGGAGGCAGCGGGGAGAAGCCACAGGACAAGTCCTATGGCTCATGAGAGATGAGAAATGACTCAGCTCTTGAGAGATGGAGAATGGTCTCATTCTTTACTTTCCCGTACTGCTGCCAACATGAAGCATGAACTATCCTTGTATTCTTGAGTGTGCCCTTACACAAACCACTGTCAAAGGAACTGTGGCTCTAGCTGAGTTAAGGGCAGGTGATTCTTCAACAAATATAATTAACTGCTATGCTCGGGAGAAGACTGAGAAAGATTCTGCCTCATACTGTAAAGAAAAAGTTTTCAGAAGGATTTTTAGAAATGATGTTTAAAAGAGAACATTAAGGACTTCCCTGGTGGCTCAGAAGTAAAGAATCTGCTTGCCAGTGCAGGAGATGTGTGTTCAATCGCTGGTCCAAGAAGATCCCACCGGCCATGGAGCAACTGAGCACCCCAAGCCCATGGCCACAACTACCGAGCCTGTGCTCTAGAGCCCAGGAGACTCAACTACTGAGCCCATGTGCCATAGCTACCGAAGCCTGTGCATCCTAGAGCCTGTGCTCCACAACAAGAGAAGCCATTGCAATGAGAAGCCCATGCCCCGCAACCAGAGCGTAGCCCCTGCTCTCCGCAACTAGAGAAAAGCCCACACAGCAGCAAACACCCAGCAAAAATAACTACGTAATTTTTTTAAAAAAAGAGAGAACTTAAAAAAAAAAAAAAGGCTACTCCTTCCTTCCATCCTGAATAAGTTCGTCTTCTCTTCCTTTCCCTTCCCTCTCCTCTCCTCCCCATCCCTTTCCTCCATTTCTCCTGGGGGTGGTAGTGACCACAGAAGTAGCAGCAAAGGAGTGTGGGGGCCAAGGATGTGACCCACACGGTAGAGAAATCGCTTGCAGAGAGAGAACTCAAGCACATAAATAATGATACCGAAAACAATGAAAGGTTTTCTTGTTCACAGAGAAGGAAGTTACATACAAGGAAAGGGGAAAGGCTAAAAATAACCTTGAGATACTGATGGAATGGAGGTACCAATGCAAACTCATGGACCTTTAAAATATAAACAGATTTAGAAATAGTTATGGTAGTAGTCAGGGCACACATATACACACATACACACACATTTACATGTATATATGGTCCACCTCTGTACACGAGAAGGCCTACAGTTTATGACAGCCCAGAAACAATAAGCAATGAAATGTACAGATTTTAGTTTTCAAATATCACTCTCCTCTCTAGAACTCCTTAAAGAAACAGCTAGTTCCGAGGCTGAGGAAGGAAAATTACAAGATGAGCCAGAAAGTAAAGAATTGCTCAAAAAATTACAGGCACATAGCTAAAGCTCAAAGGGGCTAATTTTGGCTTTTTTTTTTTTTTTAACATTTTTTTGAAGCACAATTGATTTACAAGGATTCAGTGGTACAGAAATGTGATTCAGTTATATTTTTTTCAGAGTTTTTTCCATTATAGATTATTACAAGATATTGAATATAGTTCCCTATGCTATACAATAGGTTTTTGGTGTTTCTCTATTTTATATATAGTCGTGTGTATCTGTTAATCCCAAATTCCCAAGTTATCCCTTCCCCACAACAGGAGTCAACTTTGGTGAGGCTCTTCTGCTAGCCAAATCTAGAAGGGTTTTATATAAAAATAAATAATGATAATAATGGATTAAATCCACTGAATAAAACAGGAATCCAGGGCCTACACTGATATAAACAAATGAAGGAAAAAAAGACACTTCCTCCTTATTAGTAGAATGCCAACTAATAAACACAGCAGGAGTGACGGTAACAGAAAATAGCCATTTGGTAAGCACTATAATTGTGGTTAATTTAGGCAAGAATCATCAATGTTCACTAATTCAAATGGGCTTTCTTGGTGGCTCAGGCGGTAAAGAATCTGCCTGCAATGTGGGAGTCCCAGGTTTGATCCCTGGGTCAGGAGGATCCTCTGGAGACGGACAAGGTAACCCACTCCAGTATTCTTGCCTGGAGAATTTCATGGACAGAGAAGCCTGGTGGGCTACAATCCATGGGGTCTCAAAGAGTCAGACACGACTGAGCAACTAACACCCACACCAAATCAAATGAATGGTTTTTAATGAAATGCAGGATATTGTCATAGTTTGAGAGCACCTTTCTACAAAATAATTATTAATTATGAAGAGGAAAATAATGACTTAACATGGAGAAACCTGAACACGCCAAACTGACCGAGAGGTCGAGATTAACATTACCAGCAGTATGACCGGCCAGCGTCCTGAGCCTTCTGACGCCATGCAGTGAGGACGGGACAGCGTCATCTCTGTATATTTCTCCCAAGGACACAGGTCTGAGTCCCATCCTGAGGAAACACTGATGAAACCAGGCTGAGCTCTAGCCTACAGAATGAAAAGCTTGTACTCCTTCAAACTATAAAGTTGTGAACACAGGGAAAGACTAAGCATCTGTTCCAGGTTGAAGGAGACTAAAGAGACACAATTATTAAATGCAAAGTGTGATCCCGGGCCAAATAGAAAAGAGACTTTGTTGGGATAATTTGTGAAATTTGACTGAAACATTTGGGTCAGATATCAGTGTCACACCAATGCTGACTTCTGATTTCCTGGTCCGGAGGGTTGTATGCTGGCTATGCAGAGGACTGTCCTTGGTTTGGAAAGACACACAAAGAAGATCTGGGGAGTTTGGAACAACTGCTTCAAATACATATTTATATATTTTTTATATTTTAAATAATATATAAACAAATTTTATTTATCATGAGTATCCCCAGAGAGAGATTCTGCAATTTTCTCTCTCAGTCCTATTATAGACTTTTTTTCAATTTAACTAATATTTGTAATTTCCTAGAATTCTTTTCTGCAACTTTTTCTATAACCATCTGTTCTTGTTTTACCAACAAAATATGCTCTCAATCCTTCCATCAGTGCTGGACCTTGTTAATTGAGCATTTCATGGGTACCTCAACATCAGCCTGCTCAAAATCAACTCTCCATTTCTGTTCACAAAAGCCGGTGGACCCTGCCAACAATAGGCCATTGAAAGCAATAGCTTTTCTGAATAGTATGAAGAGCCACTGAAGGGTTCTGAGCAGAGACGTCACGTGATAAACTTTGCCTTTCCAAAGGATCACCCTGGATCCACTGGGAATACACTGTGGGGAGGCCGTGGGAGAAACAGCCTAGGTAGAAGCAGGGTGAAAAACTATCCTGGTTTACCCCAGGGCTGGGGAACTTCCTGAGACAGGACTTTCAATGCAAAAACTGAAAGCCAAAAACTGGGAAAGTACCAAGAAAGCCAGATATTCTAGTTAGGAGGTTATTCCAGCAAGCCCAGGTGTGAAATAAACATAGCAAGAGCCAGGAGGAGGTGATTATCAGACGTCATACTCTGGATAGGTAATGGGTATATAATATAGAATGTATGAGATCTATCATGTGAGGAAAAGAGGATTCTTGTGTCCTTGGAATACTAGAGGATCTGAATTATCATTTACTGGGGAAGGAGGGAGACTATGGGAGGAGCCATTTGGAGGGGGGATGGGAATCAGGAGCTCAATTTTGGACTTACTAAGCATGAGGTGTCTATGTGACATCCAAAAGGAGATGTTAGATGGGCATTTAAATACACACATCTAGCGATCAGAGGAGAGAAGTTATGGGTGTAAATATTGTATATTGTCTACGGATGGCCTCTAAAAAAATAAAAGTTCATGAAGAGTGTAAATTAAACACAGAAGCTCAGGGACTGAGTCTTGAAGACAAGATTTGTTTAGGTAGAATGATGGGGGCAAAACTGTGATAGAGAGAGGATGGGAGATAAAGAAATGGGGGCAACAAGTGTAGACAAGATTTTCAAGGTTACCTACACAGCAAGGGGAAGGAGCTGGGCTTACCTAAGAGTAGGGACAGTTACTCCACATACAATAGGAAGGAAGACAGAATGTGTAGGCAATGGTTCAGGTAACTGGGTAGTTTGGGTGGTGGGAATTTCTGAGAATTTTCATCTAAATCTTCTAATTCTCGGGTAAGTCAAGGTAATCAGCTGAGGGGGGAGGTGGGGGAGGCCAACTCAAGGTCCAAAAAGAGAGGTAGAGACCAAAAAATCATCATCCAGGAGAGGGAGGGCAGGAGTGGGAGAGAGAAAAGAAGGATGATCTCTGACCAGCATTCACTTGGGGTTTCAATAGGCACATGGCCTGAGAGGGGACCAGTCAGCACTTTCAGTTCCCTGAAATATATCTGGATTTTTTTCCCCTTGTTTGTTCATCTTGGCCCTTCTTAATTTTGCTGTTGATTTTGCAGAAACATCCGCAAAATGTTGTCTGTTCAAACTTGAAATGAGGGCCTGAGTTAATTAACAGAGGTGCCTGAAGACACCCCTCTTCCAATGGAAAGCATCCTCCAGAGCTAACTTGACTAAATGAAAAAAGGTCCACAACCAGGCACTTCTCGTGGTCACGTTTCAGAACCATGAATGAAGAGGCTTTGGTATGAAAAAATAAACGGTAACAGCAGTCAAAGTTGTTCCTGCAAAGGAAACAGAATCAGAAAGTCATCAGCAACCCCAAGCGCTAGAAGACAAATACTGAACTTTCAAAGTTCTAGAATTCCTGACCCAGCCCAATTACCAATGCAGCATGAGGGTAGAATAGACACACCCTTCATTATCCTGAGAATGTACTCCAACAAAGGAATAAGCAGAGAAGGTTCTAGAACAGAGGTTTACTTATTTTTGTTTCCTTTTGGCTGCCCCTCTTGGCTTACAGGATCTCAATTCTCTGGCCCGCCAACGCAGGAAAAGTCTACAATCCTAAGCATTAGGCCATCAGGGAACTCGCAGAAGGCTTACTTTTAATTACTCCTAGTTATACACCTTTCCTTAGGTTTGAGTGTCTGTGCGTTTATCACTCTTAAAATTCTTTTTGTATAAACAACTACTTACTGTTTACCTCTCAAATCATCAAACTTCTAAACACTGCAACTTCTCCCCTTTCTTTTCCCACATGGCTTCATGTGTTGGAAAAATATGTATGCTTACTTTCATATTCTTTTTTTTTTTTTACACCAAACCTCTTCCTTTTTCAAACTATCAAAAGCATTTAGACTTAACTATTTACAACCAGTTTCACTGTTCATCATTGTTCCATACATAAATGCCTCTTTATTGTAGATGCTTGCCTCATTTTATTTTTCACTGGGCTGATTTATGTGGTATAATTTCCAAAGTTGCATGTTTTCTTCATCCTAGCTCTAAAACAATGCTCAGCTGACTTCTATTATTAAATTAAAAGAGGGTGTATCTATCCTGGCTGTTTAGTAGAATTCATACAAACACACACCCCAGGAACTTAAATGTCACTGGCCATACAGAATTCCAAGAGCTACACTCCATCAGAGCACTAATCTTTACTATAACCGTAAATATCCTAACACAGAATACTAAACGCTGAAGCCTAAACCCCAGTTGTATTTGCAACTCCAATCCTAGACTAAACGAAACGAAGCACCACAACTCACCCGAATCCCAACACCCTAATCTAACCTAAATCTTAACCGAAGCCTTAATCCCAACACTGAACCTTTAAAACAGGAGATCTGGGGACCCCTGCAGCGGCTTATCAAAATAGTGAGTAGACTTACCACTTTTACTCTGTTACAAATATTTTCAAATTTTCCTCGTTATGGTTTCTTAGATACACCCATCGTTTAAAAGTGCACATTCCAAACACATGGGTTTTTTTTAAAGTATCCTTGATATTGATTTCTCATTTTGATATTAATTTCTCTTTCAAATATTTTCCTCTCTGCAATCACCTCTGTGTTTTTTTTTTTTTCAGTATTTTAACACTATTGAGGCTTTCAAAGGCTACGTCAAAGATCTCTCTTGGTAAAAGTCACCATGGACTTGAAAATTTGTGGGTTATTTTCAAATATCTTTTGATATTGATTTCTAACATAATTCCACAGTGACAGGAGAACAGATTCTGTATAATTTTAATACCTTTAGACCATGAAATTTCGGCATCTTGTTTTACATCCCTGGATATGGTCTACTGTCTCTTGCTTTATAGTCTATGGGAACTTGAAAAAGATTTGCATCCTGCTGCTGTGTGAAAATTGTATAAATCTTAATTATGCTGAATTGGTTCATTGTACTTTTCAGGTCTACTATATCCTTCTACTTTTCTATTCATTCTATTAATTTTTGAGAGTTTGATATTGAAACTCCAACTAAAAATTTATCTACTTAAAAAACTGTAATATAGAGTAGAACTGTATATAACTTTGTTCTGTATTTTCTAAGTCTCCTATAAATGTGTTATTGCACTTACATAATTTAAAGAATAAAAAAAAAGAAAAAAAAATAGTAAGTAAAGCAGGAACCTCCTTCCACTCTCCCTGCTGCCCACCCTGCTCAGCCCCCGCCTCCCGCCGTCCCCTCATTTCTTTCAGGTCTTTACTCAGATGTCACTGTCCATAAAGCATTTAGGACCAACTGTACAGTTAGAACAGTACCCCGAGACAGCACCCTCACTTCTGACAACAACTGAAAGTTCAGGGTCACCCCCAAACCACCTCAATAGTTTGCTAGAAGGACTCACAGAACTCAGAGGAAGCAGATATAATCATGGTTAGGGTTTATTACGGTGCTTCCGTGGTAGCTCAGCTGGGAAAGAATCTGCCTGTGATGCAGGAGAACCTGGTTCAATCCCTGGGTCGGGAAGATCCCCTGGAGAAGGGAGAGGCTGCCCACTCCAGTACCCTTGGGCTTCCCCGGTGGCTCAGCTGGTAAAGAGTCCACCTGCAGTGTGGGAGACCTGGGTTCGATCCCTGGGTTGGGAAGCTCCCCCGGAGAAGGGTTAATCACAGGAAAGGGATACAGATGAAATCAGCCAAGGGGAATGCACAGGGCAGAGCCCATGAGGGGTCCAAAGAGATGCTCCTTGTTCTCTCTGTGGAGCCGTGGACGATGTGTGACCTCCTCCCAGCCACAGAATGTGGCAACACGCAGAGCACCGGTGCCGAGTATTCACAGGGTTTGGGTCACACGCTGGCCGTGTCACTGACCTGCAATCCCCAGCCCCTCCCAGAGGGCGGCTAACGCCTTTAGTCTCCAGTTCCTCTGGAGGCAGAACTGTCATAGCACGACCCCAAATCCCCATCACAAGTCACACTGTTAAGACAGCCCGCAAAGACACCAACCAGGACTCCAGGTAAAGGCCAGAGTCGCCTTTGGTGAGGTTAACTGTTTTTTTATTTTTTAATTTATTTTAATTGGAGGCTAATTACCTTACAATATTGTAGTGGTTTTTGCCATACATTGACATGAATCAGCCATGGGTGTACATGTGTTCCCCATCCTGAACCCCCCTCCCTCCTCCCTCCTGGTGAGGTTAATTCTTTACCACATACTTCTCTCACTGTGATCTTCTCCAATTTAAACACGCAACTTCTGCCCCAAGAATCCACATTACCAGTCATCACCATCAGGCATAAAATTTGTTTTACATGATTATTTTATTGTCTCTCCTCTCCATTAAGAATGTAAGGTGGCAATTTGGTCTGCTTCATTCACTGCTGCATCACGTGCTTCCAGAACTGCGCCCTCCAATACAGGAACCACTGGCCACACATGGCAAGTGAGTACCTGACCAGCCACTAGTCCAGATTAAGGGTAAACTACACACTGACCTTTAAAGCCATCGCATTTAAAAAAGCATGGAAAGAATTTCATCAGTATTTTATTATGTTGGTTCTAAGTTGAAATATATTTGGGACATATTGGATTACATAAAATATACTATTAAAATTTATTTCACCTGTTTCTATTTTGTAAACTTATTTAATGTAGCTAGAAAACTTATCAAATTATATGTGTGGCTGCAATCTGAGTCTCACTTTGGGTGTGTACACATACAGAGAGAGACGGAAGAGAGAGCGAGGAGGAAGAATACATTTCATTATTTGCTATATATATTTGTATAGATATAGAAGACATATCAGCAAACTTTTTTTGTAAAGTATCAAGTAGTACATATTCCAGGCTTTGTGGCTATATGGCCTCTGTTCGGCTCTACCACAGTAGCAAAAGTGCAGCCACAGATAATATTTAAACAAATACATGTGGCTGTGTTTCAATAAAACTGTTTTTATAGAAATAAGCAGCTGCATAATTTGGCCTGTGGGCCATAGCTTACACACCCCTGATTTAGAACATTGTTTAGCCCATAGTAAATATTCAAAAGATACTTGTTGGGTGGATAAATACAAAGAATGCTAAAGTGACAGCATGTTGAGCCCAAGAGCATGGTTAATGTCAGAGGTTACCGGTGGCCAGGAAATCTGGGGCACATCGCACATGGACTGTAAGTTACTGGAGGGGTTTAAGCAGGGCAGTGATAAAATCTGATACGGCTTTTATCAGTCTCTGTGATAGATGGCCTTTCAGAACTCATTCACCCAACTGTCAAGGATGTTGGTGGCTGAAAGCCCTCAGGTGAGTCCTCCTTTAAGGGCTGCTCAGGGCTGAAGAGAACCACCTTGCCCAAGGTGCCACCCTCTTCCTGGTGCCAACCACATCCAATGACTCACCCATGTAGGGGCGTAAAGGCCCTCTTGCCTCACGTGCAGACGACTCGGAAAAGCCACCCCTGGCGCGCCTTACAGGGCTGGCAGCTGTGATCCCTGCAGCGGCTGCAGCCTTTGAGGCAACTGCCCTGCAATTCAGCTGTCAGCGCCACTCCTCACAGGTCATCTCCTCCCATCCCTCTCTTAACGGTGCTGCTCCCATGAGCACTCCCCCAAAACTGCCTGCATGCAAGTCTGCCTCTCACAGCCTGAGTCCCAGGGAACCTGACCTGCAACAGCTGATATCAGGAGCCGTCTGAGGAAGCAGACTGTGGACATGGGATCCCGGGGGTTAATTATCTTTCAGCAGGCTGGCGGTGAGAATCCCATTGCCGGTTGGAAATTACGGATGCACAGCCCCTGGCAAGCTGCAGCAATGCAGATGCAAAGCTGTCCCCGGGGAACCAGGGGTGTCCTGTGGGGTACCGTCACAGTGCAGAGTGGCGCTTGCCAGACAGAATACGGTTATCATCATCATGGATCATTTTGTATCTTGCCGTGGGCTGACAAACCTCCTTGATCCTTAAAAAGTACTGTCACTGGTGGTGAACTGGGATGATGTGTGGAAGGAGAGAGACACATTGCACCTGACCGGTACAATGTATCAGGACTTTACCAAGAATATATCAGTCACTATGGGCATCCCTGGTGGCTCAGAGGGTAAAGAAGCCACCTGTAATGCAGGAGACCAGGGTTTTATCCCTGGATCAGGAAGATCCCCTGGAGAAGGGAATGGCACCCCACTCCAGTCCTCTTGCCTGGAAAATCCCACGGACGGAGGAGCCTGGTGGGCTGCAGTCCATGAGGCTGCTAAAAGTCGGACACGACTGAGCGACTTCACTTTCAATTTGCATTTTCATGCGCTGGAGAAGGAAATGGCAACCCACTTCAGTGTTCTTGCCTGGAGAATCCCAGGGACGGGGGAGCCTGGTGGGCTGCCGTCTATGGGGTCGCACAGAGTCGGACACGACTGAAGTGATTTAGCAGCAGCAGCAGCAGTGGGAGTCATTAAAGCATCAGAGAAAGACAATGCCAAGGGTGAACACCAGAGGGCAGCACATAGAAATCTCATATTCTGTATCTAGAGGGCAGAAAAGGCTGGAGGGCCAGTCACAGGGAAAACAGAAAGCAGGCCTTAGAATCAATCCAGGCCAGGGATGGAGCTGGCTTGACCCGGCATGCCAGTGGTCAATCTTGGCTGTATTTTGAAAATAAAGCGAACATAATTTGCTATGGTGTTTGCATTCATTTCCTATTGCTTGTATAACAAATCAACACAAATTTACTGACTTAACACAGATTTGTTCCCTTACAGGTCTGAAGGTTGGAAGTCTGGAAAGAGTCTCTGGGGGCTGAAGTCCAGATGCTGTGAGGGCCTCTTCCTTCTGGAGGCACTGCGTGTGAGTTTGCTGCCTGGCCTCTTCCAACTCCGAGAGGCTGCCTGGGTTCTCTGGCTTGTGGCCCCTTCCTCCATCTTCAAAGCATATCACTCCAACTTCTCCCAACCTCACACTGGGAATTTCCTGGTAGCTCAGTGGTTAAGACTCCACTGCAATTTCACTGCTAAGGGCTCAGGTTCCATCCCTGGTTGGGGATCTAAGATCCCACAGGCTGTATGGTGCAGCAAAATGAAAAAAAAAAAAAAAAAAGACAGAGACAGAGAAAAGAAGAATGTGCTAGGA